>NC_080582.1:79791626-80093351 GCF_029962835.1 Magnolia sinica
GGAGTGGGAGTAGAGGGAAATGGGCTCTACATATCCCTAATTTTTGCAATGTTTCTTATACTTTTAGAAACTGAGATATTTTTAAATTTTTTATAATGATTTATCATCAATTTTAAGTCATATCACCAAATTTCATATAATTTGGAGTCATAAATAAATTATAAAAATTCTAAAAGTAACCACCATCTAAAACCAACAATTTTTTTTGGACAATTGTCAATTCATTCCAAATATAATTATATTATAATTTTTATTTTATTTTTATTTTATTTTTATATAAGACTAGACTTGTTGATCTTCAATCTGACTTTTGAATCACTTAAATCGGAGTTATAACGAAGGAGATATGAATTTTTGAAGTTGACCGATTTTCATATTGCTTAACATATAATTCAAATTTCTCTAGCAAGCAAACTATTAATATCATGAATAAGGTGTATGTGTGTGGTGTGGGTTGGTGAGGAAGTTAAGCACTTCCTACACCTCAAGGGATCAAACATATAAGAGCAAATGAATCATACACAATATGAAGCAATACATATGAGAAAAAGAAATCAACCAAACATGAGCATGTAATCATCCATACACTAGATCATGAGAGAGGCAAAATTAACATCAAAGAGAAATAAACATACAATTCATACAATTTCAACAACATGTCATCCCTAGGTTCCTCTAGATTCTTCCATACAACATACCAAGCAAACAAAATCATTAAACTCAAAATATAAATGGTGTTAGGCCACCTAAGGATAATAGTCCGCACCTTAAGAGGAGATTTTCATTCTTTGTGATCTTAGGGTTTAGAGATTTGGGTAAAACCACCTTTCCTAAATCAAAATCAAGAAAGACAACATTAATGCCTAGAAATCTATACTAAGTTACTCTATTGAAGGAAAATATACCATTCTTACCTCCACTTCTTGGCATAGGTGGGTTTGGTGGAGGTTTCCTTGGAGAATGGGTAGAGAGTTACAAGGTTGAGCTTCCTTAGGCCCCACCTCCTACCACATACTCCTTTCCTTTCTTCTTCCTCTCTCTTTCTCCTCCTTTCTCCTCTTTCTCTTCTCCCTTTTCTCTCTTCTCTCCTTCCTTCTCTAGGGCAAATTCGTATGGGGAGAGGAGTGCCCCAAATGAGGCCCTTTTATAATGCCAGATTTGGTGCAAATGGCCCCAAGTGCTAGGTTTTTCCTATACTAAACCTATGAGAGGGTCTTTCTAAGCTTTAGGGCCCACTATGGGGTGTACAAGTCGATATACACTGCAAAATAGTTAGCCTTAATGATGATCTACGTATGGATACGATCGACCCGCCATTTGGATACGCCGATCAACAGATATGATTAGAAACCTGTTCAACGGTCACCAATGGTCGATCGGGGTCGCGGCTATACGGATATGAGCAAGAAAATATCCTTACTCCACGGGTAAAGTTTGGTCGCAAACCGACGGTCTGAAATCCTCAACTTTGCATAAGAGTGGACGACTCAATTCACTTAAGTTCCAACTCCTTCCTTTAGGGTATTTGCACTTCTCATGCACTCGTCCTTTGGCTCAAGTTGACCGGTTCTGGGCAGTACTCAGGTCCGATTCCCGCGATGGACGTCAAGCCCAATGAGACGGACATTATTCTATAGTTTTGGAACTAGTGGCCCACCAACGAGCGGTCTAGAGATTGTTTGGATAACCGAGGTAGTTCTGGTGGCCCTCTAACCATGAAACTTATAGGATAGGTGCTCCATAGCCCGATGAAGGGCCATGCAAAATTTGAAAATGATCAGATATGAGGTTTGGTCACACGGGTCTGATTCGCGATCAACGGTCACCGTGCCATGATCGGGACCCAGATTTTTGTGGGCGGGCGTAGAAAAATACATTAGACCTTTATCGTAAATCTGGAAGAAATCCGATAGCTGAAATGCCTGAAATCTCAGTTTTATTTACCCGTGTCAGATTCCAATTCTGGCATTGGTGGGGCGCATATGGCAAGTGCCAGATTCCACTTCTGGGTGTCCACTAGGTCCGTTGTCCGCGATGGTCCCCAAGCCCAGTGAGATCTATGCTCCCCTAAATGTTTATAATTTTCTGACCTTCCCGTGTCGGGGTATAGCTTGCACGGGCTGCTGCCAAGTGTAAATGGCTCTTTGGCTTGACGGCCCGCACTCGCACTTGGCCCAATCACAACCCGACTAGTCTACTCTAATGGGCTAATCCTAATTTAATTTAGTTGTGGCACCAAACCATGAGTAGTTTAAATGAACGGTCCTGCGGCAAATCCTACGTGGATGCCTCAGGACACTGTTCTGGTTGGACGGGACGTTACACTACACCTGATGTTCAAGTGATCGGGCGGATTCATTGGCTTCCTACGGCTGATTAATCGGACTGGTGCGGCTCTTTACTAGTACCACCCCTGTATACACTGACATTGAGTGCTAATGGTTATTAAGTAATATTTAGGTTAATTAAATAAAATAAAAAAATAAAAATTGATGGATTTTTGGAAATCTAAAATAGTGAAAATTCAGGATGTTACAATTACCCTTAGGCAATTTTGGGGATGAAATTATTTTTAAGGGGGGTAGATTGTAACGTCCTGAATTTTCACTATTTTGGATTTTCAAAAAAAAATCCTTGAAATTTTTTTTTAATTAACTTATAATATCACTTAATGACCATTAGCACTCAATATTAGTTTATACAGGGGTGGTACCAGTAAAGAACCGCACAAGTCCAATTAATCAACTATAGGAAGGCCACGAATCCGCCTGATCACTTGAACATCATGTGTAGCCCCATGATTTACTCACATAGGACCCAAACCTAATCGACTCATCGCTAACTAATCAAGACAATCATGACTAAATTAAAGGTCTAACCGAAGCTGAGTCAAATAATGCCCAGATCTTAACTAATAAACCAAATCAACCCCAGAATAGTGTCCTGAGGCGTCCACATAGGATTTACAGCAAGACTATTTGCTAAACCGCTTGTGTGTGGGGTACTACTAACAAATTAACCTAGGTTAGCCCATTAAGGTGGACCAGTCTGGTTGGGTTCAAGTCAAGTGCGGGCCGTCAAGTAAGATAACCTGTTTGTACTTGACAACAGCTTGTGCGGGTCGTGCAGCGGCCAAGGAAAGTCAGAAAAATCTAAAAATTTGAGAAACCGCAGATCTCACTGGGCTTGTGGTCCATTGCGGACCACGAACTCAGTAGACACCTAAAAATTAATTATCCACGCCGTCCCAACGGCACTTGCCAAACGCAACTCACCCAGCCATAACCCAAGGGCTAGAATTGAAATCTAGCACTTGTAAATAAAACTGAGATATTAGGCTTTACAGCCGTCGAATCTCTTCTATATTTACGGTGAAAGTCTAAAGTATTTTTCTACGCCCATCCACAAAATCTAGAAACCAATCGTGAAACGGTGACCGTTGATCGCAAATCGGACCCGTATGGTAAAACCTTGAGTTCGTTTGCCTTCAAATTTCACACGGCCCTTCATCGGGCCATGGAGCACCTACCCTATAAATTTTATAACCAGGGGGCCATCAGAACGGCCCCAATGGCATGAATGGACCCTACAGGGCCATTTATAGATCGGAACCATAAGATAAAACCCCGCATCCGTTCACTATTAAATTTTGCACAGCCCCTCATCGGGTCATGAGACACTTACACACCAAATTTGATGGCCAAGGGGATGACAAGGCTGCCCCAAAGCTAAAAAGGGGCCCCCACAGGGCCATTGAGGGCAATTGTTGAAACATAAGGCCAATGGGCCCAAACCTATGAAATAAAGCCCTAAGGCTCTTTCTCTCATACTCCCACCTTATTCCAACAACCAAGGAGAAAGGAGAGAGTAAAGAGAGAAGAAAAGGAGCAAGGTGTGAGAGAAGAAGGTAGACGGTGGATCATAGTTGAGGTGGGGCCCAAGATAGTTCGAGTCTTGCAACTCCTTACTTCCTCCTCAAGAAATTCCCTCACCCACAACCGGAAGAACCCCTCTCCGCCAATTGGGTAGGTAAATCTCTCATCCTTTTGGAAACCCTTATGTTGAGAGATGATTTATATGTAATCATAACATACAAGTTCATTTGACTCAGGATCTCTACAAATCCACCCACGAGCTTGGCAACCCTATATCGTTTCATAGAGCTCTCTACGATCCATAGGTGCGAGCTATTACTCTTAGGTAGCCTAGCACCAATTTTAGTATGAATCTAATGATTATGAATGTGTGGGTGATGTATTTGGATAATCTAGAGAAAACTTAGGAAAGACCTCACCTTTGATCCTCTCAATCAACATGGAATGGTTATGGAATGTTTGTTTTCTCTCTGATTGGGTATGAATTTGAGATTGCATGTTCATGTCTTGTTCGATTCTTATACGATGTTTCCTTATAGCATGTATGATGCATTAACCCTTGTGTATTTTTGTACTATGAGATATATGAAATTCTTGGCTTCCTCACTAACCCACACAATACACACATGCACATTTATTTTGTAATATTGTTGGTAGTTTACATTTATAGCAAATTCTGAATTTATATGTTTAATGCATGATTACACAACATCACTTGTATAAGATGATATTTCCTAACTTGTTGAAGTACTATTGAATACCATCAAATCCCTAAGTTAGTCAGGAAACTGAGGTGAGAGAAGGTGGTTCCGTTGGCAAGACTTTCCTGAGGTTAAGCTGGAGGATTTGGGCAGATGCGAATGGGCGACAGTAGTTGGACTATATGGGTCGCTTGCACCCGAGGTCGTCCGTCACGTACTCGCCCGAACTCGCACGATCTAGTTCACATACTAACCAACCATGTTTGTTAACCCTGTCTGCTCACACCTAAATGGAACCTGGGACACCCTTCGCCCACTGAAGCCCATTGATAACCACTTGAAACTAATCCACCATCTCGAGAGCCGGGCATGGTGGAATGGGACACTGTGTCCGTGCTGTCGGCCTACGCTGGGGTGACGAGCCCCCCATAGTAACCGCGAGTAATCTCAATTCTCAGCACTCTCCATGTGCTTGAAATCGAAAATGGGGAACCCGATGGAATCAAGAATCACGGGATCTTGGCCTCACACGTTGAGGGGCCTTTGCCTCGCAACTAATTAAGGGCATTAATATCGTGGGGTGTGTTGAGACTCAAATATTGCATAATTTTGCCCATTTATATATTGGTTTTATGAACATAAATCATCTTAATATTTTATTTTACTCATGTATGTGTTGCAAGGTGAATTTAAGAGCTTGGATTGAAAAATGGTGTTAAAAAGTAAGAATTTAATGCTCGAAAGTCACCAAGGCAAGGAATGGATCTTAGGAAACCAAGATTGAAGAATTCACATACCAAAGATCCTAGAAAACCAAGTGAGGAATGAAAAGAGTCGAAGATTTGAAGTGAAGAATCCAGAAATCGTCCTGAAAGGTGTACTATAAAGCTCTGAAGTCTATTTTGAAAAACTACGCAGCAGGAAGTCTGTTTTAAATGAACTATGCAGCGAGAAGTCTATTTTGAAAAAATATGTATATTTTAGACGGTTTCTAGGGTTTTTCAACTTTATACGAAAATTGGAGTTCCCTACTTATAAATAGGGCTTCCTAGGGCATTCCTAAACATTATTCAAGGCATCCCAAAGTAAAATTTAGGGTTTTTAAAGAGTTTTTAGTTTTATTAAAGCTTTATAAGTTGTTTTTTTAAATCTTTTCTATTTGTAATTTTTTCTTTATTTCTTGTTGCTTTTTATTTCTGCAATTTAATTATGTTTTTCTAAATTCCCTCTAGCCCAAGCTAGAAGGGAAGCACATGGGTTTAATAATTTTTTTAAGATTATGATGATTAATTGTTTTAATGATGAGAAGAATGGTGTATGCATGTTATCTATTATTTAGGTTTTATTTTTTTATCCTCTTGTAAGATCCATATGTTTCCATCATATGAGATCCACATTGATGGATAGGCTTACCCTAGATCAATCAGATTTTCTAGATAGGAGAGGTTCTCAGCCTGTTATATTTCTTTGATATTCATTATCCTATAGATATTGAATACTTAAAATCACTGGCACTTGAGAATATATGTCAATGGTGCAAATCCATTATTTTCTAATCTTTTATATCATTTATTAAAATATTTAAAGTGTTTTATTTTTCGATTAGGCTGACCATAGTGCTCAGATCCTAGTTGTGTTATCCAAGTCATCATGATTTTGAAACATTAACCTTTGTGTGGAACTTTGAAGCTTGGGTGTTATTTTATTCAATTGAATTACATCCATTCAAAAATCCCAAAATCAAATCATTAGATTAATTTTTATTACTTAGTTTGTTTTGCATTTGATTATTTTTTTCTTCTCACAATTCATCTCCCTGTGGGATCGACCCTGTATTCACAGGATACTACTTACAAACCTCTGCACTTTGAGGCAAGCAATCAAGGTGTAATAGTTTTCCCAATCTACTGTTTGAATGGACTTAATTAAAAACCCTGCTAACACGATCACGATTGCATTGCACTAGTTAGGTTGGCGACTCGGCAGTTGAGGTCGCAATAAGGGAGTGTTGGTCATATGCGATCGTTAGACGGAGTCGCTCGAGGGAGTGTTGTTGTGAGGTCATGCATCATATCATCTCTCATGCACATGCATTAATAAGATTAGTTAGGTGTTTATGAATGTTTGTTTTTCATTAAATTCATCATAAAATTGATACTTGTTGTAACTTAATACTTATAGCACCCACTGAGTTGATCACTCACTCCTACTCTAAGACGGTGTTTTAAAACACCAACCAGACTCTTCAGTAGCTGCAGGTGACGCTAAGTTCGAGGAACCGAGCGGCGCTGGCATTGACAAGGAGGATGTGTTGTCCTATTTCCAGCTGATGAGCGGCTCACAATAGATTTAACAACCTATTTTGGATCACTGAGTGGTGGACTCAGCGCAATATTCTTTTGAACTTATCATTCTTTTGGTATTTTTATTGGACAACGCCTTATGCAACCCACCGATATTTTGGACATGTATATATATATATATTCAATTGCTTCTATTTCAGTAGACTAGTTGTGTTTGTGATTTATGTTTCAAGTAATTTCATGCCGCTCATTAAACAGGATTAAATGCAAAACAGTAAAATTTGTTATAAGTGATACCCGGGAACTTGAGAGTCGAGCGTATGCACGACCCCCAATTTTCATGGCGTTACAGAAACCCTCTTGAATTACCTAGAAAAGCCCTACGAACCCCTATTTATAGTTTAGGCAACTCCCTTTCGCATCTCTTGCGAAACCGCCTCCAATTTTTGCAGTCCGCACAAAATCTAAACTGAATCTGCGTAGCCTCGACTAGTTGAATAGAGTCCTTGACTGGTCGAGCCTGTTCACTCAACCGGTCGAGCCAGGCCCTCAACTGGTCGAGCACTGTTCACTGATATCACTGGACTTTGAGTCGAGTAACCCTCGACTGGTTGAGCGACCCTCGATTAGTCGAGCACTTTTCACTCGACTGGTCGAGCAGCGCAGTAAAACAATCCGATTTTCAAACGGCTGCTCGACTATCTCTCTTCTGAACTGAGGATGAAAACCCCATCATATTTGTCATCCAATCTATTGAGAAGGTCACATAAACTTGAATTAAGGGATAAAACAAATATCAAGTTAATCTAAAATTTGTGTAGCCCATTCTTATGATACGGTCCACCTAAGAATTAGATCTACTTCACTTTTAAGATCATGCCCTAACGTGATTTGGAAAAATGGATGGACAACACAGACATACATTACATACATCAAGGTGGGCCCATGGTAAAGATCGCAGTGTATTGGGTGAGGCTGGGGGACACAAATCCGCTACTTAAATGGAGAGGATTATACAATGCCTTCTTTTTGGCATCACATAGCCTTTATTACATTATTACATTAAGAGCTCCTTAACGTGTAGTCATTTATGCAAGCACAATTACAAACGAAGAAGATGGAGTAGCAGCAAACGAAGAGGCTCGCGGCATGAATATCAAAATTGTATAATAAATGATAATGAACTATCACAGATGATGCACTATCAAGATGGTGAGGAACTATCACGGGAGGATCCTTACCCTTGCTCTGGTGGTAGACTCTCAGCAGTTTCAACACCCAGTCAGGAGTTCGAGTATCCATAGGTAGTGAAATCCCACTACAGCGTGAGTGTGTGGGGTATGTGTGCATGCGTTTATATATATATATATACACACACACACACACGCTTAAATCAAGTTTTTTACATGTTTTTATTTCATTTCTGATTGAAAAGGCACAACATTTAATGCATCATGGACCACTGATTTACTGCTTGGTGGAGTGTCGCTTTTCTGCCATTACCGGTGGAAATTGATATAACACCAGCTGCGTCGAATCAATGGCAAATACATATAGATACACTAGCCTAGAAATTCATCACTTGCCCTCGCAAAGTGTCACAAATATCAAGAAAATATCTTGAGAAATACATCAAATGATATTATTGCAATATTATTATCACAAGATATTAAAAAATAAGCAGATTTTAAATATCTTATTGGATTAATATCACGATGTTAACTAAAAAATAAAAAAAAAAAGTTAAAGAACTCTCTCTATATATAAATATATATAATTAAAGTAATTTAGTAATTCACAATAAATATTTTTAAATGTTTTTGTTTTTGCAAAATTTTCTCAATAATATTCAAAGAAAAGCCTTAAAATTTGAAAATCTCTTGAGAAATATTTTGATGGAGAAATTGCCGAGAACGAGATGTGTCACTATGTCCTTGCAAAGTCCTATGATTATACTTGTTCTCATGTCAAAGGAAACAGCCCATGAGATGAGCATTCATAACATCATTAGATATGGATGGGTGAATTCATACCATTTGGTTGAACATCAAAATCATCGTAGCATTGTCTATAAATGCATTTAATAAGATTTCTTTATATATATATATATATATATATATATATATATATATATATGGGAAATGGTAAGGTCGATCTCATTGGAGCTTCTTAGGAAGTCGAGCTGTGTGGGCCCCACCGTGATGTGTATCGGGCATGATCCACACTGTGCATTTGGTGGGTCCCCTCTAGGTTATGGGATATCCCAAAAATCAACCATATCTGGAATAAAACAGTGTGAAATCATGGCTAAAACATTTAAAAGCACTTGTTGGGGACCACCTAAGTTCTGGAAATCATGGCTAAAACACGAGTCGATTTCACACTGTTTAAGTTTTGGTTGACAAAATATAACCAGAACTTAAACCATATTGGAAATGGATTGACATAACCCTAACTTTTTGAGGTTTGGTCTAAGTTGGTTTGGCAGGTCTAGTCAAGTTTTCTACTGTCTATCCCATTAGAAAGTTGTCATGGAGGGGCCATGTTCCAGTGGTACCAGTACCACCATGAGCCTATGGAAACACAGGGCAGATGTGGGGCCCACATGATATATGTGGCCATCCAAATTGTTCATTAGATGCGTCACCAATTGTTACCCTACGTACCAAAAATCATCTTGATGTAGAGTGGGTCGCTGACACTTTCATGGGAAAGATGGACTAGACAAGGCCCGATCAGAGGTGAAAATGATCCAGAGTGTCAGAATCTTAAATCAATAGTATCTCGCAAACTAAGATAAGTTTTTTAACATATTACATGATCAGTTGTATCCATGCCGGGTTGCCCATTCCGGATTTGCGAGATTCCATAGATCAACGGTTAAAAGTCCTGTTTAATTTCGTTTTTACTATAAATAGTAAGTTTTATATGAGTATAACTTTTGATCCTTTGACTGGTAGAAGTCATGCACAACGTGAAAATGACTTAGAAATTTTAGGAGAATAATTTGGCTGACCCAAATTGGATACTTATTATATTTAGCTAAAAACCATAAAGTCTAGTAGAAATGGAGGTCATCTATAAATAGTAAATTTACTATTTATAGTCAGTCATGTTTTTCAGGGTGTTTGAGTTGGACTTTAATTCTAAACTCCATCCTATGTTTGAGTTCCTCATTTAAAGAGTTGTAATTTTATTTTTTATAGAGCTCCTTGGATCCAGAGTAGTTATCCCCAAGGAAGATGGTGATTGATCTCATCATGTCCATCCCTGCGCCACATCTCGATCCAACTTCAGGTGGGCCACAACATGGGGAATAATGTGAGAGAGGATGCCTACATGAATTGAAAAACAGCCCAATGTGAGAGAGGATGCCCATATGAATTGAAAAACAGCCCGAGTTTTAGCCAAAGCCTTCATCTAGCTTGGATGAAGGGTCAATATAGCTTAGATTCATAGATCATCCTAACTGTTGGGCTCAAGTGGTGACATGTGCTAATGCATCTGATGGACGGCTTGGATTTCATTCAAGCATCATGTTGGCCTCACATCTGTTAGTACCATTATAGCTTATGGTGATACCAGTACCATTGGGTCATGCTCCCTCAAACAAGAGAAGCAAGCTTCTCCCTTCTTCTTCTTCTTCTTCTTCTTCTTCTTCTCTCTCTCTCTCTCTCTCTCTCTCTCTCTCTCTCTCTCTCTCTCTCTCTCTCTCTCCCTTAAATTTACTGAAGAGACAGCTAGTACAATGTTTGGATGGGTAGAATGTTGGACGTAGGCCAGTGGGGCCCACTGGTGAGCAATCACTAGTGGGTGGGTCCCATAAGTTTAGGCATCTTCCGGCCTTCTCCTTTTCTGTTATATTTCAAATTCAAAATTGAATTTGATTTATGATAGGAGATAGAGATAAGACCGGATGATATGGTCTCATCCAAACTCCCCTCCTTTCCTATAAAAAGGCATATGCTCTCTCTCGCATTATAAAATATACAAAATACTGAGAGTATACGAAGAGAGAAATATTGTGCACGAGAGTCTGTCCATTCTGGCTTGTCCTTAGGACGATCTAATTCATAGATCGCGATCCGGGGCCACTATATACCGTAGGATCAGAGGTGTGAATAGTTCCATCTGCTCTAGTAGTAGATAGGCGGGCTGTTGGAGCATCAATCTTCTGCTTTGTAAAGGTTCCAAACATCGTGTAGACCGTCAGATCTTGAGGGCTCACCTTCCGCGCTTCCCTACAGTGATATCAGAGCATATTTAACGGCGGATCTCCGATTATATTCATCTAAAAAGGTAATTAACCCATCCTTTTTTTTGGATTGGAATCCATGTGTTTGGTGGATTAGATTTGAATTTTGTATACACATATGCCATGTGCAAGTGAACCCGACAATGATGGACCAAGGTGATCATGTAGACCTTTATGATTCCATACACCTTGTGTACATGCATGGAGTACTACATGTGGACCATTCCATAAACCAATAACATGGTATATATAAGTTGTTGTATTCAACTACAACATGTGTACATGAATTGCTTGTAACATATCTCAACTTAAATACGTGTAAACATAAGTACTTGAATGATGTGCACGTGTACACATCAGACCCATGTGTACACGTGTTCACACATCAGTCCCATGATTACACATGTTGGCTGATGTATACATGTGTTGGCAGCTGTACATGCACTCAGCTATACACACGTGAATTGGCTAATATACAGGTGAATTGGCTGATGTACAATTGAATTGCCTGATGTGCACACGTATTGGCTGATGTACACACGTGTGTTATATATGACTGAAGTACACACGTGTTATATATGGCTGATGTACAAGTGGGCCCATATGTCATATATGGCTATACACATGTATAGGCTGATGTGCTTCATATCAGCTACAAGCAATACTTGTTGTATCGTAATACACTATTAATAAATAGCTACCGTGAATGTGAGAGGAGGATTGGTTGATATGCATCATACCAGCAATATCCATGTTGTATTGAACTACACCACTGCTGTTGCAGAAACGGATTGACTGATCTTCATAACATCAGCCATAGTGACGTTAGCTATTCATGTGGGTCTGATCACATGGTATAAGATGAATCCAAACCGTCCATCTATCAGGCGCATGGGCATTCTTTTTTCATGGAGTGTTTCTAAAAACTCATCTTGGCCATCATGGGTAATGTGTTGGGATAGTTTGGAACTTCCGATGAAAGGGAATTGTGGACATGAACTCATCCAAGACATGGTCCGCTTAACTGGAGGGTATGGATTCATAGGGTCGTATCAGATCCTATCCATGGGGATGTATCAGATCCTATCCATGGATCTATGTTGGGCATAGTTTGATTGGAGTCTGATTGAATTCAATTGAACAAGATTGGACCCAATTATGACCAAGTCCACTTGGATGAGTCACACCCATAGTCTGGACCCACATGAACGGAGTGTGTTTGTTGCACCAAAATCCAACTATGGTGCATTTATAATGACCTGCCAAATAAGATAAGAGTTATGCTCTGGTGGGCTAAGTGTATAGGAACCCTCCATTAGGTCTAGTACCCATCCTCTACTTGGTAAAAATCACAGGAATCAGATAGTTTTAATATCCCATTATTTTTTTTATTGAGGTGATGAGGGCGGCTGGCTTGGGTCCGTAGAAAAGGGTCCTGTCAGTGTTGCTGGCTCGGCTGTTCTAAGATGAGCAGTTGAGTCATGTAACTTGGGCGAAAGCCTAGGCTACTTGGTTCCTAGAGTGGAGGGTACTACGTTAACCTGGGCTACGGGTCAGTGCTGACTGCTGACTCAGGCCTAATGCGCCTAACGGTTTTAAATTAGTCGGACCACCATTTTTTTTTAAGATGGTCCTGAGAGATATAAGCTAGAATGATGTGGCCCACCTGAACCTTGAATTTTTTATTTATTTATTTATTTTTATTTCATGCTACTACTGTATACCTATTTTTTAAATTTGATCTAAGATTCATGAATATGAATGTTGTTTCCTTTCTTCTTCACTATTGATCTAGAGCTCATTAGTAAACGAAACGATCATCAACCATGATGATCAATGTTGATGAACAGATCCATCATCAACAATGATCATTAATGGTAATGATCGGATCCATCACTAATGGTCATGATCACAGGTGAAGATTGTACTCTCTTTATATCTAAGCACTTGATTTTTCCTTTCTGATGATGATGTTAATATGCATAAAAATATCCGGCTTAATGTGTTTAGATCTAAGCCCCCTTATTTTTCATTGAAAAATATAGAAAAACTTAGTGCTTAGATACTCTCTATACACATATAAAGGTTGTGCATAACCTGAGTAGGAGTTTATTCTCCTCCACCAAATGATGCATGCAACTAAGTAATGGTAGGTTGCACGTTTTATAAATTTATTCTTATAAAAGTATTAAACTCATCTTAATTAGAGAACTTGATTGATCTACACCGCCCATTCGGGTATGTGGACTTTCAGATCTCATTAAGATGTGTTAACTGCTTTTATACTTTGAAAATTTATATAACACGTAGAAATGTTGATGATTAATGTTAATACCTTAGATCATAGCTAAGTAGTGATACTCATGCAATGTAGAGATGGCCACCAAAGCGTTAATCGCTGAACAGCTGAAAGGACAACATTTCGACAGTAACAACTACAAAGACTAGTCCCGCGCAGTGCGATGCCTTCTGGACGAGGACGACATATCTCACACACTCGATGTAGTTCAAGAGGAACTCATCCTGGCTGAAAAAGGGAATTTACAAGAACATAGGGTTGTGATGACTCGCTATAATAAGTGGCGAAAACAAAATCGTTCAGCCCGTAATGTCCTTCTTAACACTATGCACAAAGAACTCATACATACGTATAAAGTGCATGAAACCGCTAAGGGAATCTGGGAAGCATTGACAGATGCCTATGTGCAGAAGTCAGATGTAAGAGTTAGGGCAATGGAATTGGAATTCCAGGAGTACAAGATGTCTGTCGGCTGCCCCATCAAAGATCATATTCGTAAGATGGAACAAATGATAGGTGCCCTTAGGAATGTTGGGTGCAAATTAACTGAAAATTAGAAGATTATAGCCATGCACCGTTCCTTGCCTGAATCTTGGACCCAAATCAAAAGAATTCTGAACCATACTGATTCTATCACTACGTTCAGAGACTTTTGTGGCCACTTGGTACGTGAGGTTGAAATGAATGCAATTCAGTCAGGTTCGGGCAAGGCCTTTGTAGCAGAGACCTATAAGCGAAAAGCTAACAATAAACAGTTCAAAGCTCACAAGAAGGCGAAGAAGAATAATCAAGAACAGAAGACCACAGCACCTGCTCCAAATCTCAAGAAGGGGAATGGAAAGAAGAAGAAGAAAAAGACAAAAATAATCTGCTTTGTCTGTGGAAATTCTGGCCATTATGCTCGGCAGTATGTCCACAAAAAGACAGTAATTTCTCAATCACAAGATACTTTGTATGTAGGCGTTTGTTCTGAAATCCTTTCCGTTGATACTATATCTAACGAGTGGATTTTGGATTCAGGCGCAACAAAGCACATGACACAGAGTCGTCGAAGACTCGAGGAATTCCAGCTTATAGCTAAAGGAAGTTACAAGCTGTACATGGGTAATAACGCTGTTGAAGACATACTAGGGATTGGCGTTCTCCATCTCCGTACGTGCATAAGGCAAACAATAATCCTTCGTAATACTCTTTTTGCACCCGGGATGCGTCGGAATTTAATTTCTGTTTCTACGTTATTATTTAATGGTTTTGATATTCGATTTTCCAGGACAAGAGTTTCTTTGAGACTGAATAATTTCATCTTTACATGGAAAAATTTAATTTCAGATTTATTTATTTTAGACATAAATTATGATAATGCCCCTCTTGCTTTATCTACTATGTTGAATAAAAATGTAGTATCTGAATCTCAAAAATGGCACGCGAGGTTAGGTCACATAGGAAAGGATTGTATGACAAGACTATTACTTTCTGGTCTGCTAGAGTCCTTATCCAAATTTGATTTGTCATTTTGTGAACATTGTGTGTCCGGAAAGACATCAAAGAAACTATTTCCCAAAGCGGCTAGGTCCAAGGGCACACTAGAGATAATCCATTCAGATATCTGTGGACCCTTTAATGTACATACCAGAAACGAATGTCAATACTTTGTCACTTTCATTGATGATTACTCGCGATATGGATATGTGTATCTCATCTCATACAAATCTGAGGCTTTTGATTGTTTTCTTAAATATAAAGCTGAGGTGGAAAATCAGCTTGAGAAAAAGATTAAAATCCTTCGATCTGATAGAGGAGGCGAGTATACATCTGAAACGTTTAAATCATATTGTGAAAACGTTGAAATTGTTTGGCAGTACACAATGGCTTACACTCCACAACAAAATGTGTTACAGAGAGAAGGAATAGGA
Source organism: Magnolia sinica (assembly GCF_029962835.1). Classification (NCBI taxonomy): domain Eukaryota; kingdom Viridiplantae; phylum Streptophyta; class Magnoliopsida; order Magnoliales; family Magnoliaceae; genus Magnolia; species Magnolia sinica. The sequence continues at coordinate 79,806,973 of NC_080582.1, forward strand.
CACTATTCGACATGGTTAGATCGATGATGGCACAAGCCAATCTCTCTACCACATTCTGGGGAGTCACACTGTTAACAGCCGTCTACGTCCTTGATAGTGTCCCATCCAAAACCATTCCTAAGACTCCATATGAAATGTGGTCTGGGAGGACTCCTTCTTTAGCTAACCTACGCCCTTGGGGATCTTTGGGATATTTTTTGCTACCTACTCAACATAGAGGTAAACTTGATAGTAAAATCATTGAATGCGTGTTCATAAGATACCCTATGCATTCAAAAGGATACATTCTAGTTTATGAGGACCATGGACGATGGATTGAGATAGAATCCCGAGACGTTACCCTCGTTGAAGAAAGATACCGAGGCCGAATGAAATAAAATGTTCCAATAGAACTTTTGAAAATATCCAATGTATCTCAAGAGAGTGGGAGTTCTGCTCCTCAAGATGAAGATGCTCCTATAGTTCACCAGGACAGTGGGAGGACATCTCAGCAAGCTCCTGAGTTACGTTGAAGTGAAAGAGGATTGATTCCCCGAAGATACTTTAATATTGAGAGGCAAACATTCTCTTGTGTTGCAGTTGATGATGATAAACCTGATTCGTATCAGGATGCACTATTATCTTCTAACTCGGCCGATTGGGTAAATGTTATGGACAAAGAAATCGCTTCCATGGAGAAAAATAAAGTCTAGGAACTTGTTGATCTGCCTTCCAATCGCAAAGCGATATGTAATAAATGGGTACTTAATATCAAAAGAAAGGCAGATGGTACAGTGGACAAGTATAAAGCACGATTAGTTGCTAAAGGTTTTATACAACAAGAAGGCATTGATTACGAGAAGACCTTTTCACCTATTGCAAAGTTCTCCTCAATCCGCATGATCTTGTCCATTGTCGCAAGTTTAAACTTAGAGTTATATCAGATGGATATAAAGACCGCATTCTTAAATGGTGACTTGGATGAAAAGATATACATGCAACAGCCCATGGGTTATGTGGATAAAAGCATCCAAAGAAAGTCTGCAAGTTTTTAAAATCTATCTATGGGCTGAAGCAATCTTCAAGACAGTGGTACATGAGGTTCCACTTGACCATCACCACTTTTGGATTCACAATGAGTGAAGAAGATCATTGTGTATACATGAAACGGTCTGGAAGATCTTTTCTGATACTATCTCTATATGTAGACGATATCCTGTTAGCTGGTAATGACATGCAATTGTTAATATCGACTAAAGATTGGTTATTCTCGAACTTTGAGATGAAAGACCTCGGTGAAGCCAACTTTATTCTTGGGGTAAAAATCATCAGGGATCGCCCTAAGAAATTTTTAGGCTTGTCTCAAGCAACCTATATACAAAAGATCTTAGAGCGGTTCAGGATGAAAAATTCAAAAGCTGTTGAAACCCCTATGGATAAAGCTACCAAGCTAGACAGGAAATCGTGTCCCTAGACTGAAGCCGAGAAATTGGCTATGTCCTCTGTACCTTATGCAAGCGCAGTAGGGAGCTTAATGTATGTTATGCTTTGCACCAGACCGAATATTAGCTATGTAGTTGGCATAGTCAGTCGTTATCAGAGTAACCCGGAACAGTCTCATTGGCAAGCCGTCAAACGTATATTCCGCTATCTCAGAAGAACAAAAGACCTAATGTTATGTTATGAAGGCACAAGCCTCGAGCTCAAAGGATATTCAGATGCTGCTTGGGGTAATGACGCCGACAAGAGAAAGTCTACTTCAGGATATGTATTCTTACTCGGAGGAGGAGCTATCTCATGGTCGAGTAAGAAACAGACACCCACAGCTCTTTCATCTATGGAGGCCGAGTACATTGCATGTTGTGCTTCAGTTCAAGAGTGTGTATGGGTTCGCAGATTTCTATTGAGTCTGGGTGTTGTACCGAGTGTTCGTCAGCTTATATCGCTGAAGATAGACAATACTTCTGCCATTGACTTGGCAAAGGACCCTAAACACCACCAGAAATCTAAGCACATTGAAATCAAATATCATGTGAGAGATAAGAAGGTCGCTCTCAGCTACATTCCTACTAAGGATATGATGGCTGATCCCATGACGAAACCTATAGGTAGAGATCTATTTCAGATTCACATCAGGAAGATGGGATTGAGGAAAGTTTGAATGATGTACTTGTTTTGTAAGACATTCAATCTTTCACGTATAATATATTCCTTTTATTCAGTATTGAACACTTATATAACTAGGTATGAAGATCATCAGCATTTACCTTGAAATCATGTAGGATTTCTATTTTTGTCGACAGGCCAGTCACCCACTCGCACGGGTTGACCAACCTTAAATGTACAAGAGAGGTACATTTGGGACTATGTTTATACATTGAGGTATGAACTTCCCTTTATTGTGAATAATAGAGGATGAGGATATGAATGAGTCGTATCCGCCTACAATCTTATAAAGATTATAGATGAGACTGATACAGTCGAATAACATAATCGCACCATTCTGTTACATGCGATCAATGTTATGGCCTGAAATTAAAGCCAAGTTATGAGGTTATGGATGAGTCGTACCTCATGTGGAATGACCTGCGTATTGTAGACCCGACATTCACCTAGTATTGTCTACTTTACGACGTGAATTGTAGCCGCGTGCAGGGACCTATTACCTACAGATTGCTTTGATTCGATCTAATCATTGCAACGTGCGAGTAGCCAGTCCCGTAGATGACTCTTTGTGTCCTTAGCTACCCTCCTCTCGTGTATATGAGGATGAGATTGAGTGTCGCTACTTTAATGTACTATGACGAAAGATCCTTGATTGGCCAGACTCAGTTACGCTAGGAAAGTGGCTTGATTAATTCCAAATTACACATCTGCGTGGGGAAGATCCCGTGACAGCTACACAAGTTTCTAGAACTATAAATACGCACTTGAAGACTTATCTGCTGGCAGTATCGAGTTGTTTTTATTAGACTTTTGCAAATAATATTTTTTTCCTAAAAGCATATATATATATCTCTATATATATATATATATATATATATATATATATATATATATATATATATATATATATATATATAAGTATTGCTTTAAATTGGTTTCAATCGAAGTTTGTGAAAAATCAAGTTTTCAGAATAACTCGATAAGTTGGATAAGTGCGTATGTTGGCCGAGTACTCTAGGTCAGGAGTTAACTCCATCCGGTGTGGTCATGCGGACTAGGATAGGCATTGCAAAGCTTGGGTTATTGAGTACTAGTCAGGTGGTCACTTAGTACTTAAGCACCTGTGAGAAGATTATGGTGATCCAGCTGGTCCCACGCCTCTGATTCTTTTGATCGCGATGTTTGGTTTTTGATTGTTATTAGGCAAGTTAGATGGACAAATCTTTTGTGCCTATCCCACAATGTGATTGAGTGGGAGATGTTGGACGTAGGCCGGTGGGGCCCACTAGTGAGTAATCACTAGTGGGTGGGTCCTATAAGTTTAGGCATCTTCCGGCCTTTCTCCTTTTTGTTATATTTCAAATTCAAAATTGAATTTAATTTATGATAGGAGATAGGGATAAGACTGGATGATATGGTCTCATCCAAACTCCCCTCCTTTCCTATAAAAAGGCATGCGCTCTCTCTCGCATTATGAAATATACAAAATACTGAGAGTATACAAAGAGAGAAATATTGTGCACGAGAGTCTGTCCATTCTGGCATGTCCTTGGGACGATCTAATTCATAGATCGCGATCCAGGGCCACTATATACCGTAGGATCAAAGGTGTGAATAGTTCCATCTGCTTCAGTAGTAGATAGGCGAGCCATTGGAGCGTCAATCTTCTGCTTTGTAAAAGTTCCAAATATCGTGTAGACCATCAAATCTTGCGGGCTCACCTTCCGCGCTTCCCTACATAGAATGTGATGGACACATGAGATTGCTGACCATTAGATGAGTGGCCTAGCTGGATTTTTGAAATATGAGTGGATTCCACACCTATAAATGGCCCAAGATCTTTTGCAAGTTCAATGCTTTCGAGTGCATGCTCCTGCTTCTTATGTCGGGTCCCATCTTTTGAACTACTCAGATCCTGCACAAAATTTCGTCACATGTTAGTGTATATCTTCACGTGCACTCACTTCTCTATTTTCATTAAGTAAAATTCTAGAGAAATGCTAATATGTACAGAGGCCAAATCCTTTACAACATTTGTAATGTAAGATTATTCTACAACTATTGCATATAGAGCTAACCTTGATGTTTTTGTGGCATCCAACTTATCTAATAGAGACGTCCTACTGTGAAAGTTGGACTTAAGAAAATAAGGCCGATCCAACCACCATATGAACATGAATTTGGATGAGGTGGATGAATATAATTTTATATATTGTAGCTGGCCTAATATTTGTACAGACCTAATTTTTGGAGCATCCGATCATCATTTGATGCATGAGTTCACCCTATACATTAGTAAATATATAATTTTCTTCAAATGCTAATAACTTCTAACATGGTCAGATAAAATTTGTAGAAGGTTACTCTACAAATGTTGTAGAGGACCTGAGATCACATGTAAAATGCTCTATATAAATGTTTTGGATTGTTGTTTAGTGATGCAGGGTAAAGTCAAAGACATATAATAGACCGCTATGATAAAAAGAAATTGGTTAGGAAGTTCGATCCAAAAGTCTAGCATGCATTACAACTTTAATTAGGCAATCTTAACTTTATAATCAGTTACTGTTTCTAACAAGAAAAAAAAAAATGTCATTGGAAAGCTAACGACCAGTTCTATGTTAGACAATGTCAAGGGCCGCTTACCCTTAAACAGGTTGATAAAAAAATAGTTCAGTTTAGAGATTCCAACCCATGGCTCAGTGGTTGACAGCACTGAGGTCTCTGGGCTTCATTTGTCCTCGCAGCGACCATCATGCATACCAATCCCCTTCCCAAATGCATTTTACCACCCAACAACAAGCGAGTCCATGTTTGGTGAATCTTGACCATTGATTTGTCATGTGTTGGACCATGGATGGATCACTCTCCAAAAATCTTTTCGAGAAGGCATCGGTAACCTTTCAATTCCTGCTAAACAAATGGACGGTTAGGAACAGTGATAAAGCTGCCCCTCAGAAAATTATCCCAAGACTAGTGGTGTTGTAGAGTGGGTCACAGATAATTTCATAGCTAAGATGGATCAGAAAAGGCCCCATTGGAGACGAAGATGATCCGAACCATCAAATGGACGTATCTCGCAAACCAGAATAAGTTATTGGACATAAAATATATGATTTTGGGGTAAGACTAGCTAATTTAGCCACCCAACCCTGTCATGCCGGGTTGCACAAGCCGGATTTTGCGAAATACTATTAGATTGACAGTTATTTTCCTGTTTTAATTCCGTTAGTAAGTTTTTATTTGATTATAACTCTTTATTTGTTAAGCTTTAGGAGTTGCACCCAAAATGAAAAGTACTTAGAATAATTAAGAGGATGGCCTGGTAAAGCCAAATGGGATACTTAATATTTTTGGCTAAAAACCTTGCGCACTAGTAGACATTAGGATTGTCTATAAATATCAGCATCCCTATTTAAAGGGTTGAACTGGTTTATTTCATTCCTATAGAATTTATTTTCTATTTTCTTCTTCTTTTCTCTTTTTTTTAACTTGTGAGTTCAAAAAGTAAGGAGTCTAGAGACGTTCGTGAATTAGGAACCGTTATCCCATCGAGGAAGACAGTGCTCGACCTGACGTCCTTCCGGGCGTCCAATGGCTACAGTCGAACGAAACAGAGGCGGCAGGTATGTATTATCAAACAATAGGGTGCAGTCATGAGAAGTCAAAACTCGTGTGTACCATGAAGTGGGCCCCAAGCAACACTATGTAATGGCCGGCGGTTTGATATCTTTAAATTCAATCACTGTGAGAGATGCTAATGTTGACAAATCCTCAGTCGAATCAAGGGTTTAGATCTGCGTAGACGTTACATGACGATTTTCACGTGTGGAGGACGCGGACTGCCGGGGAAAGCCTTTCCCTTGCACTGTCTGAGATGGGAAGCTAGGTGACGATTTTCACGTGTGGAGGACGCGGACTGCCGGGGAAAGCCTTTCCCTTGCACTGTCTGAGATGGGAAGCTAGGTGACGATTTTCACGTGTGGAGGACGCGGACTGCCGGGGAAAGCCTTTCCCTTGCACTGTCTGAGATGGGAAGCTAGGTGACGATTTTCACGTGTGGAGGACGCGGACTGCCGGGGAAAGCCTTTCCCTTGCACTGTCTGAGATGGGAAGCTAGGTGACGATTTTCACGTGTGGAGGACGCGGACTGCCGGGGAAAGCCTTTCCCTTGCACTGTCTGAGATGGGAAGCTAGGTGGGGCCACCGTGACGTTTGTGAGAAATCCACTCCGTCCATCCGTTTTTCCAGATCATATTAGTCTATAGGACAAAAACTGAGTTAGATCCAAAACTCAAGCTGGCTGAAAAATAGGAAACAATGGGAATTGAACATCCACCGTTGAAACATTTTCGGGGCCATGGAAGTTTTGGATCAAGCTAATTTTTTTGGTGTTTTCTGTTAATCCCCGTAGGAAAGACCTTATGAACGGAATGGATTGTATATAAACATCACGGTAGACCCAGAGAGCTTTCAACGGTGGGAATTTCCCTACCTACTTTTTTCTATCGTCCAGCCTACTTGAGTTTTGGATCTGCCTTATTTGTGTCCAATGCCTTAACATGATCTGGAAAAACGGATGGACAGAGTGGATTTCTCACAAACATCAAGGTGGGCCCCACCTAGCTTCCCGTCGCACTTCCCGTGAAAGGAATCGTCGTCCGCATATGGATGCGCCGACACTGATCCGTCGCTCTGGATTTGAAGGGACGACCATCATCCAACGCCTGAAACGTGTGGGGTTGGAAGGGAAATCTGATCCGTACATCTGCTAGGACCTGTCCAATATTACCTCTGGTTGAAATTTTCATAGTAAATATGATCCAAACCATCCATTTCTTCTGTTGAATCCATTGTCATGTCATCCATCCATTCGAAGGACACTTCCTACATTAATAGAAGCATCCATTTACTTTGATTTTCATAGGCCATTCATGGCAAGGATCCACTAGATGGTCGGCCCAGATTCATCATTCCAACTTTCATGTGTCGGTTACCGGCTTCCTCTCTTTATTTCTTTTTCTTTGATTAATTTACATTTTGTACACAACTACTCGAGATAATTCAACGGTTTGAAAAGATTACACGTGTTTGGAGAGAAGTAGTTAAGGTAGGTACGTGGATTAGTTGATTTCTCTCCCTTCCGGATGGCGCCAAAGAACCACTGATATTAGTCCATAAAAATCTATAAAATATCTTTATTTGGTAGAAAATAATTAGTTTTTATTTAAAGGTAACAATCTCACTATACATACATTGATTACATGATGTGCATACGAGAGGACAGATACGGTCCCGGATGTGTGGGGCCCACCATGATGTATGAGTCTCATCCATTAGTGCAACCCCAAGTTTGGTCTACGTCCCAAAATTCAAGCTGGATCCATGATTAAGGTGTGCCACATGGAATGTGGGCCCATGGTGTTGTGTATATTCCAACAATCTCATTTATCAAGTTTGTCCATTGAGGATGAAAGGACGTACCAAAACTCAGGCCGTTCCAAAACTCCGGTAGACCCACCTGAGCTTTGGATCAAGTGATTCGTTGGGTGGGATGTACGGTGAAGGTGAGGCAGTTCATCGGATTAAACGGTTGGATTTCATGTACACATCATTGGTGGGCCCCACCATCCCGGCCGAACAGATGGTGATTATCATAAGTTCAAACCAATATGATCATTCCCCCTTCATATGCCACACAGACATTTTAGATCATAAAGCGACCCTAATCAGACCGTAGGCTTGGTGGGCTCCACACCTTTCCACAATCGATGGCCTAGAACTGTTATCAGAGGTGGCCACACGTGTACTCGTTGGCGTACTATATGCTACGTACCTGATAGAATACCAATATTTCTAGGAAACGGATTGGCTACTCCACCTTCCATCAGCCCGGTGGCTGATGGTCGGTGCTATGTGGGCCCCACCATGATGTATGTGTTTCATCCATTCGGTTCATCTATTTTTACAGATCATTTTAGGGCTTTATACCAAAAATGAGAAGGATATAAATCTCATGTGGACCACACCACCGGAAAACAATAGTGATTGGATATCCACCATTAAAATCCTCCTAAGGCCCAATGTACTGGTTATTTGAAATCCAATCTGTTGATTAGGTCATACAAACCCAGATGATTGAAAAAACAAAGATCAGCTTGATCCAAAACTTCTATGGCTCCCAAAAAGTTTTTAATGGTTGACGTTCATTCAACACTGTTTCTTACAATGTGGTCCACTTGAGATTTCGATATATCTCATTTTTGGTCTCATACCATAATATGATCTATAAAAATAGATGGACGGCATGGATGAAACACGTACATCATGGTGAGGCCCACAGAGCACCGACCATCAGCCATTGGCTGGTGGAAGGGGAGTAGCCAATCCGTTTCCAAATTTCTATAGAGATGTGATCAGCTAAATACTAATTATGATGCATTGATTCCCAAATTGGGAAAAAATCAGGCCAGCCTGCTATTGATGACCGATGGTTCGGAGTCAACTAACAGGTGTGGCCCACTAATCATTTAACCGGCCTGATGTTCCGTTTGGTTATCTCGATGGTGGGACCCATCTTTTTTTCCACAGCGACGAATGGAGATGGTACATTACACGTTGGCAGAGAAGACAGGCCTGCATGTGGAAGTTCACGTAAAGTGCACTTATGTGATGATTTCTTAAAAAAAGAAAGGCCACTCAACGCAGCAATACCTAAAACAACCACAAAGGCCACGACCCATTTGATAAAATGTGGGCCCACCATGGCCCACCCGTTTTGAATAATGTTCTCCAACATGATGGCTTTTGGAGACCCGCGTCTACATGTTTGTAGAATAAGATTATTATAAAACGTGGTATATGGGGCCCACCGTGATTTTTTCATGACATCTGATCCGTCCATCATGTGGAACCCCTCATCTTCTCCATGGCCCACTCTATCCCAAACAAATGAGGGATGCATCATTTAAAGTCATGACTAAAACATCTAAAATCATGTGGTGTGGGCCCACCTGAGATTTGGAATGGCCATAATTATTGGGTATCCACTCGTTTCTGTTGGATGCATCTTATGAATGGATTGGATGGGATATGAAAACAGGTTTGGACCACACATAATCTTGGAGGTTTTAACGGTGGGATCCCCATCCCATCGGTTCCCTGTGGTGGGACGCACCTGTGTCTTGGATTGAGCTGAGTTTGGGAAGCCTGGGTGAACTATAAGGGGAGAAACCTATTGACTGATTGGATGTGGTCCCTACACCACAGTGGGCCCCACACCCTGATTTGGAGTGAGCTTATTCTACAGACGTGGCACTGGCAGGACGACCGGCCTGTGACTTTTGATCCGTTCAACGCCCAAAAGTCTTACAATCTTTTGGGCGTTGAGTCTGTGGCCCACTTTCTGAGCCACGAAAAAAGAGAGCGAATCCATGGAACATCGTATCCAATGAACGGCTACGATGTAGCATACACAATTGCCGTTGCTATGATACATACTAGACTCCTTTTCTACACGTGGCATGTACCTCAAATCCGGACCGCCCATTTGGCTGGACCCACCATGCTGGAAAAAACATTGAAAGCATGATAGTAACAGATCTAATGATACCCATCCAACCCACTTGTAAAATGAAAGTAACGAACGGTCCACATTCAACAAATAAATATCACCATTAGTTGGATATCTGGACCGTCTAATCACTCTGATTTCAAGTACATTACCAATCTACAGTGGGTCACACCATATGGGTGGTTTGGATTTGAGATCCACACCACGTGTATGTGTCAGAGCCTCACATGTATTCTAGTTATTGAGTGCACTGCATCAAAACCGTTGGATTGAAATGGTGCACAGACCCACATCACATTTATGGCCCACCATTTTCAATACCCTACCACAGCATCCTATGCAACTCATCACAGACTTCCCAAAATATCCTCAAAATCACTCTCTCCAGTTTGTATTTTGTCACATCTCTTTCTTTATTTTATAATTTCTAGAGAGTGACAACACACAACAGTCTTAGAAACATTTCCAATTATCAACCTTGTATGAAAAATAGGAATTTCATGTCATGGAAATTGATATCTACACCCATCTATTTAATTTGCACACACCCATTTTCTAAAATTTTGAATTTGCATACACCCATACCCAAATGAGAAGTGGGTTCATGCAAATCAAATAGTACTGTAATGTTTCATTCCCAAAATGTGGAGTGTGTGCATACAAGATGGCCGTTGGATCTATAATCATGTTTGATCCAAACCGTTGATTTGACAGGATACACATCATCATATGTCTATGATAAAGATCTTCAAGATTGGAAGATCCTAGACTTTTGATCAATAGCCCACAGAACAGCAGTTCCCATTCAAACCGTTTCAAACCGTTGGATACACATCATCATAGTAACATTCAAACCGTTTCAGTTCCCAAAAATAGGAAAATGGTGTGTACAAACTAACTAGCGTGGATGTTAGGGGTGTCAATGGGCCGGGAAAGGACCTGAAAAATCAGAAATATGAATAGGCCCGGCCCGAAAGCCCTGCCAGACAGTTCAAAATGCGGGCCTAGACCTACCCCAGGCCTGGCCCGTTGATAGCGTTAGTGGATGTACATAGAGAGGAATGTTTGATACTCTGGTAGAGTGTGATGGGTGATACACGTGCACTTAGAAATTAGTCAGAAATTGCATACCTAAAATACAAATAATTCAAATTGAACTGTCCAATTGTAGGTCTCATTTTAGATATATCCTGAACCAAAACTTCGCTTATTTAAGCCTCTGAATATCAGATTGGTGGACATCTATTCAACGGTTTAAATGAAATATATAAAATAAGTGTCCATGAATCAGAGTTTAGTGTTGTTTGACCAATCTGAACTTTCGATTGTGAATTTTTGAGAGTGGGTTACACAATTTAGTCTGTTTGATTTGAGTTATCATATGCTAAGTTTGCAATTTCAGAGTACCTGCGTGTCAATCTTTATAGTCTGCCAGAGTATCAAATAACTCAAGATGCACCATGAGAGACTACTATAATGGAGAAGGTTTCAAGTCCATCAAGCTGGACCACAAGTTAAGGTCCACCCAGCAATAGATTTATGATATACTAATTTTATACAAAATCCAACCCTTTCAATACGTTTAAAAAAACATGAAGATTATTTCATATGAAAATAATTCCCATATACTAGTCAGGATATCCACAAAAATAGAAAATAATTTATAACCGTTTATAAATATTATTATCCATTTAATGAGTGAATGAGAATGGTTTTTTATAAAGTGATCCTAATGGTAGAATAAACCTATTGAATGGGTTAGATTTCACACTTATATTAAAGGTTGGAAGTTATTTACTTGGTGGACCGTAATTTTTTCAACCGTTTGGACTGGAGACCTTATTGTAATGGACTCTGCGAGTGCAAAAAATGTGAGTATGGCAACAATCTTACTTGTCTCCGCATGCAGAACACAGCACACGTGTGCAAGTTTGGGAAATTTACCATGCAATCCACATCTTCGACGTGCCAAATAGAAAAAAAGCACGGTCTGTCTATTTTCTTGAGCACCATGAATGAATGACAGCTAACAATGTTCCTTATTGAACTTACAAGTATGGTCCACCTATTTAGTTTAACAGCTCAATTTTCAGCAACGCGAATATAGAAGACAAGACTTCTCAGATGGACGGAATAGATATCACACACGTGTCTCCTGGCACGTGAAACACAAGTAAGATTCAAATCCTATTCGCGCGATTAGCTTTTTCGTTTTTCATGAAGAATTGAATGGTGGAGCATTGGAGTTGCTGCATGGGTTCTAGAAGTCAACCAACGGCTTTGGATTTGTGCAAGTGGTCATGGCCCCTCGGGCTCTGTGGTGTATAGATTCACATTCTACCTGCATTTTTTTATTATTACTTTGGGTTGCACCATTTACTTGTTTTGTTGCATAGATTTATTACCTCCCACTGTCTCAAAAGTTAAATAACACTATCATGATAGTTTACTGCCATTGTTACATATGATGGTGACTCCTCAACCGTCCATCATGAAATGCTTGTACGGTAATCAGACCATCCAAATTGCTCAACCAACTTTTGATGGTGGACCACAAAAATTTGAACTGATAAGGTGAAAGTAACCATGAATGTTGGTAGGCCCCAGACACTCAATGTAAGATTTATTGCTCAAGAGTAGAGCCTTCCATGCATAAATAAATGCTGTTACCAAAGCTTTAGAAAAAAACCTGTACCACTCGTAATTGCATTCATTGAGAGGAAAGTATCACTTCTGGACGTGCGGTAGGGATTAGGTGTGGTCCTGACCGTGGGTTCACCTTGATGTATTTATTGTATATCCAAGCCGTTCATCAGTTTTTCCAGCTTATTTTAGGGCAAGAACCCAAAATTGAAATAGATCTGAATCTCAGGTGGACCACAACGTAAAAATAGTATTGATTGAATGTCCACCATTAAAATCTTCCTCGTAACCACCTTGCTGTTTATTTTCCATCCAATCTATTGATATGCTCACATGGACCTTGAAAAAGGGGGAAAACAAATATTAAGTTGATCCAAAACTTTTGTGGACCACTGTTCCCTTCCTTGTGGTGTGGTCCACTTGAGATTTGGATCTGCTTTATTTTTTTGGGTCATTGCCTGAAATGGGCAAGGAAAATGGATGAAGCGTGTGGATATATAATAAATACATTGAGGTAGGCCCCATGGTTGGCGAGGCACCATATTGGCTGAGGCCGGGGCGCACCTAACCCACTCCCAGCACGCCCGATCCTATGTGGTGGGACGCTAGTTGCCCACTGTCCTGATGTAGCAATATTGGTGGAGTCCACCGAAGATGTTTTTAAGGAATCCACTCCGTTCACACAACAAGATATGGTGAGGAAGGAAATACCTACAGTTCAAACCTTCCTAAGTCCCTGCTGTTTATATGCCATCCAATCTATTTGTTATATCATTCTCAATAGGATGAGCTGAAAATACAAAAATACCGGCCTATTTAATAAATTTGTGGCCCCACAAACGAACGGTGGGCATTCATTTCCCATTATTCTTGTGTTGTGCTGCTTTCAAATAACCTCAGTTTTTGTGAAGCAGGCATTACCCATACCTACTCAGACCAAGCATAGATCTCTTCAGGGAATAAGCCCAAAAATGAGTAATTTACAAAGCTCAAGTGGACCATACCATTATAAACAACGGCTGCACAACCTAAATGCCCTTCTTAAGGCCCACCATGGAGTTAGTCTGCCCTCTCACTTGTTCATAAGTTTACGGGGACTTGAATGAAAAGAAAACACAAATATTAGCTTGATACACATTAAAATGATATTGAAAAATGGATGGATGGCATGGATAAAACGATACATCATAATGGCCCCTAAATTTTTACAAACATCATAATGGCCCACCTAAATTTAAGAAGAGAGGTGGGAGGTAATCCAAGTCACACGTGGAGAGCATGAGAACCACCAAAATTGAAATTGGGGTAACTACCCAAATGGACCCTTAGCATTTTACTTTCTGACCATTTATCTGATACTTATAAATTATATGGTTAGGATTTCTTGATCAGTTTGATGAGACATGTCCCACAATATGAATGGTACAAAAGCTACGAAACTTGGGGTGTTTGGAGCATGGGATTAGATATATTTAAGTGGGATGGTATTACCAAAACATAATGATTATATTGTGTAAGGGATTTTCTCCTAATCTCATGGATTGAGGCCATCCCACTCCATGTTTGGGAAACGGATTAGCATCTCATCTTGCTAATACCGGTCAGCTGTGGGCCCCACCATAATGTATGAGTTTCATCCGTGCCGTCCACCCATTCTTCCATGTCATTTTATGGTATGAGTTCAAAAACAAGTTTGATCCAAATCTCAAGTGGACCGCACAGTTAGTCCTATGAGGTTTTTAATGTTGTGATTCAATTACTACTGTTTTCTCATGGTGTGGTCCACCTTAGATTTATATCTACCTCATTTTTGAGATGAAGCTCAAAAATTATATTTCAAAATAGATGAACGACATTGATAAAACACATATATCATGGTGGGGTCCACATGGCACCGACCACTAGCTACTCGAAATCCAAAGTATAGTGGTAGAAACTCTTACTCCGGTCTTGATTCCAAGAAGGGCTTCACAACCCATACCTTCACAACCCATACCTTGTGTGATTCTCAAACACATCTTACAGTGATCCGTGGGAACTTGAAACCCACTTCCACCAAATACCACCTAAACCCATACCCCAAACGGCCCCTTGCATTAGTGCCAAATGAAAGGAGGATAAGTCATAAGCATTTGGGTCCTTACTCAACACTCGGTCAAGGGTTCGAGTAACCATAGGCGGTGAAATCCCACTAGCGTGAGTGTGTGGGGGTGTGTGTGCGTGTGTAAAAAAAGAAAATTAAAATAATATAAAAAAAGTCATAAGCATTTATAAAATGGTGGTGAACTATCATATAAGTTTTTCCAAGTTTGATCTCTCTCTCTCTCCATTGACTTGAAAGAGTTCCTCTCTCTCTCTCTCTCTCTCTTTTGTTATTTTCCTCACCTCAACAGTAAAAAGAAAAAGAAAAAGGAAAAATTTAAAAAAAAAACAACATCAGTCCTTATCAAATGGCAGCCGATCTTACATCACACCATAACACAAGAAGCTAAATCCATCTGGGCTTCTATCCCAAGCTTGTTTTCTTCGCAAAAAAACATGGTTTTTTGGGGTAAGCAGAGCTGATTCAGATCCAAATCTTTCAGTTCTGTTGAGTTTTCTTGATTCTTTCTTAGCAAAAATGAATTGGGTTCTTCTCAAATCCATACAAAAAGACTCTCTCCACTCCATCTCCCCATTCCCATCAACATCCATTCCAAACAACCTCAATCCAGACAACAACAAGATCAGCCCAAGCATCTTACTCATAATAGTAATTCTAGCAGTCATCTTCTTCATATCTGGTCTTCTCCACCTCCTTGTAAGATTCCTCTTCAGGCCTTCCAACAGAGTCCCAGATGACTTGGACAATGTAACTGCCCTTCAAGGGCAGCTGCAGCAGCTCTTCCACCTACATGATGCAGGGGTAGATCAGTCATTTATAGACACCCTTCCTGTCTTCCTCTACAAAGCCATCATAGGCCTGAAAAACCCATTTGATTGTGCTGTCTGTTTGTGTGAGTTTGAAGCTGATGACAAGCTCAGATTGCTGCCCAAATGCAGCCATGCCTTCCATCTTGAATGCATTGATACATGGCTCTTGTCACACTCCACCTGCCCTCTTTGCAGAGGCAGCTTGCTGCCTGAATTCTCATCGAGCAATGCCCGTTCGCCTGTCGTTCTTGTTCTTGAGTCAGGAAGCGAGAGTTCGAGAGAGATTGGATTGGATAGAGAGACTGCTGCCGCCTCCGGCGTGGAAAATGCCCAATTGGGTTTTCTTGGTGAAGGTGAATTTGGATCTTTTTTTACTGATGTTGGTCAGAAGCCTTGTGAAATTGTAGTGAAAGATGAGGCGGTTCGGGAGGTTTCGGATGCGAAGGTCGTCCCGGTTAAACTCGGAAAGTTCCGAAATGTCGATGAAGTTGGGAGAGGTGAAGAGGGGAGTAGTAGTACTAGTAGGAATTGTAATTTGGATGAGAGGAGGTGTTTTTCCATGGGCTCTTTTGAGTATGTTTTGGATGAAAGCTCTCAATTGCAAGTTGCCATCAAGCCACCCGTCCGGAAGCAGGGGAATAAGAAGGCCTCTCTGCCATTGACACCGGGCCACCGGATCGCCATGTCTGAATGTGGAGGACATTCGAGTCGAGACGGGTTTAAGGGCTTTGACGGTACTAGTAGTGAAATTCATGGGCCTGGGAGTGTTAGCAATGCAGCTGTGGTTGGGAGGAGGAACAAAGAGAGCTTCTCAATTTCAAAGATCTGGCTCCGGTCGAAGAAAGATAAGCTTCCATCGGCAGTGGATTCATCGAGGCGGGCCGTCTCATTTCGATTGCCATTGCAACGAGCTGATGAATTGAAGCCAAAGACTGACAGTAGTCGGGCAGTCTCCGAGATTGATGTCTCCGATTGGGGAAGCCGAGGAAGTGAATTGGCATTTGATTTGGAAGTTGGGAGCTGCCATAGCCTGGAGTCTCAGGCAAACCCGCCTTCATTTGCGAGGCGAACGCTGCTTTGGCTTGTTGGGAGACAGAACAAGGTGGTGCATTCATCTTCCACACATCAGGTCTAAATCTTTGAATTGTTAGGATTGTTAGGATTGCATGATCTTATGATCTTAGATTCTTGAATTTTGAAGGAAAAAGGTGAGGAAGAAAGATAAGAAAATGGAAAGAGAAACCAATACAGAGTCCTTTGAATTTTCTTGTAAAATGTTCTCATCGCAAATCAAATTCGAATGCGTGAGATAATATCATTTGTTCTGTTTTTACTTCTTCTTCTCTGTTTTAAATTCGAGTGTCTTTCTGTTGTTCTCTTGAATATTGGAATTGTTAGATTACAAGCTTTCATATTCTTGCATTTTGCTTGAAGGTTGTGGAAGAGAAGGGGGAAAAACAGTACTGAAAATGGAATTTGGTTTAGGATGTTTAGAATGGGAAATTTATTGATTTTATCAGAGGATTTGAGTGCAATTATTATTATTATTATTATTTCTGAATCTTGAAACTGTTTGAGATTATATTTCCTTGGAATCATGTTTTATTTAAGATTGGTCTTATATGTATACACTCCATTGATCTGCAAAACACCCATTTCCCCATTTGGGAATTCCAATGGTATGGTATGGTAGAATTCCACTTCCCAAAATGGGAAAATGAGTGTGATCAAATCAAAAGGGCTACATATGAAAATTGGGCATTATTATTGTTGTTGTTATTTTGTTTTAGGTGGACTATTTTCAAATAATGTCTTCCCCTTTCAACATTCTTGAATAACCCCTACCTTTTCTGCCATTATTATTATTGTTTGGGATGATGAATTTGAAACTCTGAATTTTTAATTGTGTCTGGTAATGTAGATTTTCAAAATCTTAAATTTTAGAAATTGTATTTGAGAGCCTGAATTTTAACTTTAAAAATTTTTGAATTATTTTATATACATTCACAAGATAATAAATATGATGAGTTAAATAGTCTCATATATTTAAAGGTCTCAAATGTTTTAACATGACATACATGTACAACATATGAGACATTCATTATTTTGAGCCTACTATAAGAGGACCTTGTCCTAAAAAATAAGGCAATTTAAAGCTTAGGTGACCCATAAAAAGGAGCCACTACTTTCAATGATTGAAAAAAAAAAAAAACATCATATTTTCCTTTGGATGGTTATCAATATTTTCTATAGATGACTTATATAATAATTACGTAAGCTTGATTTTTTAATATTTCATAATCATAATGTGAATGCAGGTGAACTATTCAATAGCTTAAATAAATACGAATGCATTAAAGAAAAATGATAGAAGATAATTATTATAGTATGAAAAAATTGAAAATCCTTAATTTTACAACTTAGCTTTTTAAAAAAATAAAATTTATAGAATGCCTAAAATCCTTGAATTCAATTTCCAACTGATCCAAAATCTTGGATATTAAAGTATGCCAAATGATCCCCTAATAAAAATTAGTAACCATATTAGCTTGGACCATAAAAAAGTTTGAAATGATGTTTTTGCCCTTGCATATTATAAAAATTCATGCACTTGGTATTTTTATACTGTGAAGGGTAAAAACATTATTTTACATTTCTTAATCATTCAAGCGGACATGATCATTGATTTCTATCGCACTTCTTTGATTATAACATTTATTTGGCTGATGGTGGAAAAGCTAAGAGCTTATTTAAAAATACTGAACAAGGAGGTTATTTGGAAACTTGCCAAAAGGCAAGGGGCCCTATATGAAAATTCCTTTTTTTTTTTTTTCCTTTTTTTTTTCCCCTCTCCGAAAGAAGAAAACCCAATAGAGATAATTGCATTTTTTTTTTTTCCTAAAATTCTGCTATGGACTTTATGTTCTTATTATTACTTTTTTTAAAATTCAAATGTTCTCTTTCATAGATGTGTTTGTCTTTCCGTCTTACTTTCTCGAGTCTTTGGCAGTTAATAAGAAAACTAGTTGTTTATTCGTCCATCCAAGGTAGGGCCAGCCAGATGATTGGTTCAGATCATTTTTAATATGTTCCATCTATCCATCTAATGGGTCCTGTCTGGATGACCCTTTCATTGAAAATCAAACAAAAACAAGGATCCTACCCGCAATTTTCTCTTACTGAATCCATTTCTATCTCAACCGTCCCTCTAAAAACCATTTTTGTGTGGGTATGATCACCCAAATCAGTTTGATTTCAAACTTCTGTATCTTCATTACGAAGACCCACCAGCTGTACGATCTGGATCTACCGTACCACTTCCACATATCAGTTACTAGACGCTGAACGTTCCTTTCGGTCCAACTCACCTATGCAAAACATTCTTCTATCTGCACATAAACACACGTACCATCATGCCACATGCATGAGATCCAATCCAACCACAGGGTGGGTCCCACGTCTCAGATACCCTGGATAAGAAAGAAAAAAAAAAAAAACCAGCCCACACACGTGTGCCAAACTTGTGACTAAGATGTCCTTATAATGTGGAAGAAACCACAGCTTGTTGGGATTCGAACGTTGAATGCAATGACGTGGTGGGTTTTGTTTTCTTGCGATTTTTTGAATGTGGGTGTTGGAGATGAAGCTTGGCAAACAAGGGATCTGTTTTTCCAGGCTGTTGGAGTTATTGCAAAGGCCCTTCTCTTTATTGTGCATATGGATGTATGGGGGAGTAGGGTACGTGTGCTTTTATGAGCTGGGGACCTTTGTTTTATGGCCACATTGATGTGGCTCACGAGAGCGGTTGAGGTGTGATGATGTGTCACCTAACTCTACTCTCATGTTTTTGTCACTTCTCTCTGCATGTGACCAGTTCATATACATCACCCACATTGTATTTTCTTAAACGGTGGTGACTCTTGTACGGCACAAGTGTCAGATATCGAAGTCAATCAAGACCAATCAAACAGTGGGGCATTGTTGATGGAGACGATTATAGCTGTCCAATTGGTAGTCAACAAATCAACGGTGGAAATATCACCATGCCTTCTCAGAAATGTCGGCTTTCATACACAGTAATCTAGCACCATTCGAACGGCTAATGCGCTGTCCTTTTGCTTCTTTTGTTTTTCTTCTTTGTTTATATTCATTTCTTTCATTTGTTGTTATTGTATAATTTTTTTGTTTTCATGGGAAGACATAGGGTCTTGCTATTTGGCAACATTCAGATGGAGTGGGGCCTACTTAGATCATCTTCTCCATGTAACACATGGCTTAGATCATTGGATTTAACCTAATAATAAATGGTTTTTTATTTAAATTTCAACTACTGAAGTTAGGTAACTAAATAATAAATGGATTTTGATCTGAATTTGGACCTGTTGGGTTGAGTCTAGATGTATAAGTCATCTATAAAACTAGCCACATCTTGCACCCAATTTCAAAATTACTCTAGTTTAGACCAACCAAAAATCAAGTCAGGTTCTATTTTACCCACATCTAGCCTACCTAGGATTTGGGTCTGGATCTTCTTTGGTTTTGGTCCTTTCAAGTTTAGGTTTTGTTCTTAAAGATTCAGATCCAATCGAGTCGGATACCCATTGGGTCTTTAGATCTAAGTTTTGAGCTGGGTTAAAGACCAATAAGACAAATGGTCTAGTTTTGATCGCACACATATGTTATGTAAAGGGGCTCTCTTATATATGCACGTTGCTTATGAAACCTTATTTCATTGTTAGAATAATCACTTTATTTTTAATATATATATATATATAGCCCGACCTAACTTAGACCTAGCCCAATTTTAACAAGGTCCAAGTTAGTGGACCTAACTTGAACCGATTGATTAGACTTGATTTTTTAAACTAAGTTGAAAAAAGGTGAGACCCAAAGCCAACTAATTTTCTTGAAGGGACCCAAAAATGATACTTGGACCGGTTTAATTAAGGTCGGGTCCATTTGGTACATTCTGGTTTGGGTACCCATTGATGGCCGTACTCAATCTCAACCCTTCAAATTTCTTTATTGAAAATAATTAAATAAAACCTAGAAATTTACTTAGAGAAACTAGTGATGAGGTGCTTAAGAGGAAGTTACAGTAAAAGGGAATAAGAGACTAGGCAAACCACACCTAAACTCCACACAGAGATTAATGGATCAGACCTAGCCTGGCCCAACTTAGCCCACTGGATTCTTTTTGGACCGGACTTAATTGTTAATGGGTCAGGCAAACCAGATAAATAAATGGGTTGGCAAGCTATATACCAGTCGAGTTTGTGCCAGTAGGTAAACCCATGGCTTACTCCATTTATTTATTGGACGTCATATTAGATCATATGGGCTTGAATTTCAGGCCCAACTCCAGCTAGATATGGACCTAAAATGCATTGGAAGCTATAATCTGGTTGTCACTCCTTTTGAGAAGAAGGTCATTCCTCTATAAAGGGAACAGGTGCCAAAGGAAGGTTAGAAAAGGTGCAGGGTAACCTTCATTAGCTCTAATACTGCCAATCCTTACAAAGCCATTTTTGATGATGTTACTCTTTTCGAAATCCTTCCAATCCGCCCTTTAAAATAGTAAGTTGCAAGGCTCTCCCGGGGCTAATTATGTGGGTTAAATGGTCCAAAGATGTTAATGTGATATATATATAGTAGAGATGATTTCCTCTCCTATCAAACTCTCTTACACTTAGGGTTGTACATGGAGCTAGGTCGAGTTGAGGTGGGTCAAGCTTGGTTTGACTTGTTTGTGCTCTCCTCGAGCTCGAGCTCGAGCTTACCATTAGAGCTTAGTTTGTTTGTCAAACCTTTTAAGGCGAGCTTACCTTGAGTCGAGGTGAGCCTGCACCCAACCCGCACCCGACTCAACCCAACCCAACTAACCCAATTAACCCACACCCGACACAATCCGACGCAACCCAACACCCAACCCGACCCAATCCTCAAATCAAAGATTCAAAACCTTAAATCTCAATTTTCTAATTTGCAGTTTTTAATTACATAAATAAAAATAATAATTGATTAGATTAAGATAGAGATACCTTGCTGTTGAGAGAGAGAGAGAGAGAGAGAGAGAGAGAGAGAGAGAGAGAGCTCGCCAAGTGGCTGAGTACAGATCATACGGCTGAGACGAGTTGGGCAGACGCTGAGTCGAGCACGAGTGAGTGGCAGGTTGGGTAGGGAAAGGAAAAAGATATGAAAGAGACGGACGAGTAAGGCATGGATGGATGAGTAGGGCAGGGTTTTAACTTTTATATATATATATCTGTGTGTGTAGGGGAAAGGTACTATGCGCTTGACCTCACGATAAGCTCCCGTGAGGTCGAGCTATGTGGGCCCCACCGTGATGCGTGTCGACCATCAACACCGTGCATTTGATGAGTCCCCTTTAAATTATGGGATATCCCAAAAATCAGCCGTATACGGAACTCAGGTGGGCCATACCATCTAAAATCATGTGAAGACACCGTTAAAACATATAAAAGCACTTGGTGGGGCCCACCTGAAATTTGCATGCGTCTGAAACTTGGTCGGAACCCTCATCCAAGTGGGACACACATAATGGATGGGCTGGATTTGCAAACCACATCTCGGTGGGCCCAAAAAATGATTATGAATGTTTTAATGGTGCACGGCCCCTCTCCACTTCTATATGTGGTGTGGCCCACACAAGTCACGGATTGACTTGATTTTTGAGACCTAGGCCCATGATGGAATGGTGCATCTGACTGATGGGGTAGATGTTCGAAACGCATCATGGTGGGGCCCACACAGCTCGACCTCATGGGACGGACTCGTGAGGTCGAGCGCATAGTACCTTTTCCCATATATATATATATATATATATATATATATATATATATATATATATTCAAGTCGAGTCGAGCTCAAGCTTCGATCTGAGCCTAGTTCGAGTCAAGCCAAGTCAAGCTCCACTCTTATCGACTTCGGTTCATTTTCAAAATGAGTTGGGTCATATGAAGCATAGCTCGCCTCGAGTCATCGTTCAAGTCGAGTCAAGCCAAGCTAGATCGAGCCAAGTCGAGCGAATTTTTCAAGTTAGCTTGGCTCGTGTACATCTATACTTACACTCTATAAAATCTAACTTCTCAAAATAGTCTGTGGATTTAAGGATCGGTAGAAAATGACACAGTGGAGAGTCAGGATCACACAAATTTGAGCAAAAGGGCGTCAATTGGACAAAAATGGCATAAACATGCATTAAAGCTTCTGATGGCCATAATTTCACAATTTGTCAGTTTCATGTATATGATATACTGCTAGAAAGGTACCGATAATCCCTATACCTTAGTCAATCACCTAAAGTTCATTAGTGTTAAAGGGTGTATGGTGTATCTATTAAGATAATCTTTTGGACCATAATACCATTATTATTATCATAAATAAAAACTAAGGGGATCTCTAATCATAATTTTCTTGAAACCACATGTATATGATATACTGCTAGAAAGGTACCGATAAGCCCTATACCTTAGTCAGTCACCTAAAGTTCATTAGTGTTAAAGGGTGCATGGTGTATCTATTAGGATAATCTTTTGGACCACAATACCATTATTATTATCATAAATAAAAACTAAAGGGATCTCTAATCATAATTTTCTTGAAACCACACCGTATGAGACCCCCAATGATGGTGCACCACAACCTAACAACCGTCTCCCTCTCTTGTTCCCCCTTTCTCATTCCAATGCAAACCAATAGCAGAACAATGCCACTCAACAACGACGCACTAACCATGTGATATTGGCACTCCTCCGCATGATGGTGGTGCGCACACCAATGCTGCTTTGCGACATCAAAGCTCAGCTCAGTGCGGCACCAATGCTGCTTTGCAGCATCAAAGCTCAACTCAGTACAGCACCAATTTAGATATTTTATTTGTTTTATTATTTAAAAAAAAATTATATACCCATATTGAAAAGTAAAATCAATGTCACATATGTTGTTCAAACCTTTACAAAAATGTAAAAACTCAATTTAAAAAAATCTATTAAAGTTCTTTAATTTAATAATGCCAAAGAATACATGAATCATTATCTATAATAATTCTTAAGAAATTAAAACATAAAAAACTAAACATTATATATTTATATTTATACACATCATAATAGAATGGGGTGGTTGAGTGTAAAATTCATCACCTATCAGCAGTAACTAAGTCAATCATGCTTGAGATGGATATACTAAAGGCTTCTTAGGATGAAACAGTTTTAATTGCTACATATATGATCAATAAGATGACTTTTTTAAGCTTTGGACTATTAGTATCCTCTTGTGGTATTGTGACAAAGTATTGTATTATTGTTTGCCTCCTTGAATATTTAATTGTGCTTATTTTATCTATATGATTAAACCTTATGAGAAACTCATACCTCATCAATTCGTTGTGTTTTTTAGGATTAGTACTAATAAGGACTATGATTGCTACTATTCACTAAGTAAGCAACAATTTAACTCTAGGGATGGGAAGAGGATTGCGTACTGAGTAAACTCTGTGGGCCCTACTGTCATTTATGCACTGTATCCACTCCGTTCATCTGTTTTAAAACATTATTTTAGGGCTTTATACCAAAAATGGATTATATAAAAATCTCAATTGGATCACACCATAGGAAACAGTGTGAATTGAACATCTACGGTTGAAAAATTCTTGGGGGCAACCGAAGTTTTAGATCAAGCTGATATTTGTTTTTTCCCTTCATCCTTGTCTGTCTGATATTATGAGCAGGTTGGATGACAAATAAACATCACTGGGGGCCTTAGAAAGTTTTCAACGGTGGAAATCAATACTTTCACTTTTTCCTGTGGTATGATCCACTTGAGCTTTGTATGTGCATCAATTTTGGGTTGAACCCCTAAAATGATCTGAAAAAACAAATGGACGGCATGGATAAACTACATTCATTCTCGGTGGGCCCAACAGAGTTTACTCAGTACGATAAGAGCGTACTGAGTAACTCAGTACGCGATCCAATTTCCTAGGGATGTTACCTTGCTTGAAAATATTCCTTATTTTGTACTGCAATTGTCATTATTTTCTTCAAGTTCCACTCTTCCTATATTAGACACAACTACAAATGCCGCAAGATGAATTTTCTACAACTCTTAGACCTCCATCATCTACAGATACTACTGTTGTTAAGTTACCCTTAGATATTCCCATTGTCATTCAAAAAGTAAAATGTACAATTGTTGCTCCAATGTTGTACTCATTTGAGCACTAACCATTCCATTGATAATCATAGCTCTCATAATCATTTACACCCATCCTTTTGTACATTTTTTCTCTCACTTGGTTTTGTTTATGTCACTCTTATAGTTGTAGATGCCTTAAAATTCCTTAATGGAATGGTGTTATACTTGATGAGATGTAAACTCTTAAGAAATATAGTATGTGGGAGTTGATTAATCATCTTAGAGGAACCCATGTGGTTGGATACAAATGCATTTATACCTTAAATTATAATCCCGATGGGCTTATGGCTCAATATAAGGCTCGTCTCATTGCAAAATAATTTACTTAAAAAGCATATATAGACAATTATGATATGTTTTCTCATTTTACCAAGCTCAATTCAATTCACGTCATTATCTTTCTTATGCGTATAAGTATTGGCCACTTTATCGGTTAGATATAAAGAATGTGTTCTTTCATAGAAATTTGCATGAAGAGTTTATATCCACCTCTAAGATGGATATCTTTTAGATCTGAAGGAAAAGTATATCATCTCATGGATTTAGGGTACACTTAGTTTTCCAGGGCACATCCCCAATAAAGTAGACCACGCATGATCACATAGATGTGCAAAGAGATAAAGATGGGAGAAAACTGCCTTAAGGTGCATGCGCACACACACTCTCTCACCAAGTGACACCGAAAGGGGGACATTCTGTTATGAGATGTCTTAAATCTTGTACATTAAATCAAATGACCCTCAAATTATACAAATCGATTTTTGGACAATTTTGGATAGTCTTGATTGATCAAAATCCCTGCTTGATCGATTGACGAAATTTAAAAATTACTTGTAAACTCTCTAGACTATTTTGAGCATGTTCGATCGCTCGTGAACATAAGAGCTCGATCGATCGAGGGTGTGCTCGATCAATCTCGATCTATTGATGCTTAGATCGATGGTGTGCATAATTTTGTGAAATTGAGCGATTTGTTTCCTATTCCAATTGTGACATTATATATATGGATGTAATTACGGGATTAAGGCATGTTAATCAATGGGTAATCATTTCTCAGGTTTAGGGAGGTAAAAATATGATTATTTTTTTTTTAGCATTGTAAGTGATTACATCTCTTATACTCTTGTTTTCATAGTGATTTGGTGTCGTTTTGTGTCGTGATTTTTCCACGTAAAGGTTTTTCCACATAAAATTTGTGTGTGTTTGTGATTGTTTTGTTTACGTTTGCTTAATTTCGTGTGATCTAAATTCGAAATTTACTTCGTGAATGCCCAATAAATGGTATCGAAGCTAACATTGGGATTCGAGTTTGGATTTGAGTCATGATAATTAAAGGATCAAACGTGAAGTATAAAATGAAGAAGTTCACTAGTAAAAAAAAATTTTGAACTATTGAAGGGGGAGATAACATACCTCCTACTTCAACAAGGGTTACAACACGCACTCCTTAGTGTTGAAAACTGTGAAACATCTATGGGCGATAAAGAGTATGAAGAGTTGGATGAGATAGCAAAAACCTCAGTTCAACTAGTTTGGCAAATGATGTCCTATATAATGTCCTTAATTAAAAAAACACTGCAGGACTTTGGAAGAAATTAAATACCTTATATATGACAAAATCATTGTTGAATTGTATATATCTGAATAAGCAATTATATAATCTGAAGATGACAGAATGGTCGGATTTTAGTGAGCATATCAGCATGTTCAATCAGATTCTTTATAAATTGACATGTGTGGAAGTGAAGATGAACGAATAAATTATGTTCTAATTATGTTGAACTCTCTTCCAGAGTCTTATGATAGCTTCGTAGATATGATGTGCCACAGTAGAGAGATTATTGATGTTGAGACTAGAGCTGGGCATCGGACCGAGTCGAATCGGATTGGGCCCAACTCGACCAAGTCCGAATTCTGCATGGGTTGACCCGAACTCGGTCAGATCCGGGACCGAGTCCAAGTCCTCTGACCCAATCCGATCCTAAACCCTGCTGACATGGACCGATCCGAGTTCGACTCGGTCAGGAAAACCAAGTCGGATCGGGTTGGGCAAGGTTCGGACCATCCATTTTTGCCGATGGTGTGGAAATCATTATTCTCACTGTTTCTTATGATGAGATCTACTTGATTATTAGAAATACTTAAAATTTAGCATCAATCCCTCAAATGATCTGAAAAAACTGATGGACGGTGTGGATAAATCAATAAAAAATAATAATAATAAGATGGCCCCACATAGTTTATGCAATGATAAAATATCTCACCGCGAAATCAGCTTCTCAAAGAAGCTTCGTATGAAGGGTAGCGGATTGCGTACCGAGTAACTCAGTACGGTAAGCGTACTGAGTAAACTCCGCGGTCCCCAATGGCATTCATGCATTTTATCCACTCCGTCCATCTCTTTCGAAACATAATTTTAGGGCATTATCCCAAAAATGGAGTATATCCAAACCTCAGATGGACCACACCACCGGAAACAGTGTGATTTGAACATCTACCGTTGAAAAATTCTTGGTGACAACAGAGGGTTTAGATTAAGTTGATATTTGTGTTTTCCCTTCATCTATGTCTTTCTAATCTTATGAACAGGTTGGATGACAAATAAACATCATTGAGGGCCTTACAAAAATTTCAACGGTTGAAATCAATACTTCCACCTTTTTCAGTGGTATAGTCCACTTAAGTTTTGTATATGCATCAATTTTGAGATAAACCCATAAAATGATCTGGCAAAACGAATGGACGGCGTGGATGAACTAAATGCATTCGCAGTGGGCCCAACTGAGTTTATTCAGTACGATGAGAGCTTAGTAACTCAGTGCGCAATCAAGAACTACTGCCTAATATAGGCTATATAGCTAACCCCAGCTATTGTAACATCCTGGATTTTCACTGTTTTGGATTTTCAAAAATCCTTGAATTTTTTTTATTAATTAACTTATAATATCACTTAATGACCATTAACACTCAATGTTAGTCTATATAGGGGTGGTACCAGTAAGAACCGCACAAGTCTGATTAATCAACCGTAGGAAGCCAACGAATCCGCCTAGATCTTAACTAATAGACCAAATCAACCCTATTACTCCTTTAGCCTAAAACCGACGGTTCAGAGTAATGATGACCAAATATCCACTTTCACTAGTTATAAATGGGTCACACTATGAACATAGTTAATCCAAACCCTAATCATTGCCCATGAGAAATCTCCTACCAAATTCATTCCAGAAATGCCCTGATTTTCCAAACAAGCTCTAAACTGCTCGTTGGTGGGCCACTAGTCCCAAAACTATAGAATAATGCCCATCTTACTGGGCTTGACGTTTATCGTGGGAGTCGGACCGAGGTACTGTCCAGAACTGGTCAACTTGATCTAAAGGACGAATGCATGAGAAGTGCAAATACCTTAAAGGAAGGAGTTAGAACTTAAGTGAATTAAGTCGTCCACTCTTATGCAAAGTTGAGGATTTCGAACCGTCGGTTTGCGACCAAACTTTACCCGTAAAGTAAGGATATTTCCCTTCTCATATCCATATAGTTGCGGCCCTGATCGACTATCGGTGACTGTTGAACAGACTTTTAATTATATTTGTCGATTGGCGCGTCCAAATGGCGGACCAATCATATACCTACGTAGATCATCATTAGGACAAATTATCCAACGGTGGGTGTCGACTCCTACGCCCCATAATGGGCCCTAGAGCTTAGAAAGACCCTCTCATAGGTCTAGTATAGAAAAAACCTAGCACTTGGGGCCATTTGCACCAATCTGGCATTATAAAAGGGCCTCATTTGGGGCACCCCTCTCCCCATACGAATTTGCCCTAAGGAAGGAAAGAGAGAAGAGAGAAAAGGGAGAAAGAAGAGAGGAAGGGAGAATGAAGGAGAGTGAAGGTGGGTCATAGATCAAAGTGGGGCCCAAGGGAGTCTCATCTTGTAAAACCCTACCTCTCCCTCAAAGAAATCCATCATCCACAACCGGGAGAAGCCCTCTCCGCCGATTGGGTAAGTAAATCTCTCATCTTTTTGGAAACCCCTCATGTTGAGGGAGGTTTTGCATGAGATTCTAACATGCAAGTGCAATATCTTAGGATTCCAGCCGATCGGCACCGGATTCAGCGTTTCTAGGTCGTTTTTCGAGACTTCAATAATCCATAGGTGCGGACAATTATCCTTAGGTGGCCTAACACCGATTATAGTAGGAGTTTACTGATTTTGTTTGTTAGGTATGATATTTTGAAGAATTTAGAAGAAACTTAGGGATGACATGTTGTTGGAATTGTATAAATTGTATATTTATTTCTCTTTGATGTTAATCTTGCCTCTCTCATGATCTAGTGTATACATGATTACATGCTCATGTTTGGTTGATTTCTTTTTCTCATATGTGTTGCTTCATATTGTGTTTGATTCATTTGCTCCTATGTATTTGATCCCTTGAGGTGTAGGAAGTGCTTAACTTCCTCACCAACCCACACCACACACATACACCTTATTCATGATACTAATAGTTTGCTTGCTAGAGAAATTTGAATTGTATATTGAGCAACATGAGAACATGGTGTTGAATATGCTTGATGTTACATTGGTAGTTGACATGCTATGAGTCACTATTCCTACCCTTAGGTTGGTCAGGAACATGAGGAGAGCGAAGGTGTTTCCGTTGGTAGGACCACCTTGAGGCTAAACCCATGGGTTTGGGCGAGTACGTGTGGGCGGTAATAGTTAGGCTACATGGGTCGCTTGTACCCGATGCTGTTCCGCCACATACTTGCTTGGGCTCGTGCAATTTAATCCACTGGCTGACCCACCTAGTTTGTTAACCTTGTTTGCTCACATATGTATGGAAACTGGAACACCCTATCACCGTTGTAGCTCGTCGATACCGGATAGAATATTGATCCACAGTCTCGTGAGTCAGGCATGGTGGAATGGGACACTGTGTCCGAGCTGTCAGCCTACGCTAGGGTGATGCGCCTCCCCGTAGTGACCACGAGTGATTCCACATTCAGCACCCCCCATGTACTTGAAGTCGGGGATGGGGGAAATCTGACGGGGTCAAGGATCGCGGGGTCTCAGCCTCACACATTGGGGGGCCTTGGCCTCGCAACTAGTTCAGGGCAATTGATATGTGGGGTGTATCAGATTTCCAAATCTACTGGATGAATGGACTTAACTAAGAACCCGGTTAACATCATCATTGCACGGCATTAGCTAGGTTGGTAACTAGACAGTCGATGTCGCTCTGAGGGAGTGTTGACATATGCGATTGTTAGACGAAGTCGCTCGAGGGAGAGTTATGGTAAGGGCATACATCATATCATCTCCATCATCTCCCATGCATGTGCATTAATAAGATTAGTTAGGTATTTGTGAATGGTTGCTTTTCATTAAATTCCTATTATAACTGATGCTTGTTGCAACTTAAGACTAATAGCACCCACTAAGTTGATCACTCACTCTCACTCTGGGACGGTGTTTTAAAACACCAACCAAACCCGTTCATAGATGCAGGTGACTCAGGACTGAAGGAGCCTGGCGAGGCGAGTTTCGACGAGGAGGATGGACTATCTTACTTCCAGATGATGAGTAGGTCTCCGTCGGCCCAGTAGACAGGTCTTCGAATCGCTGAGTAGCAGACTTAGCCTCATTCTTTTGGACATGATATTTTTATGATTTTGTTGGGCAACGCCTTGGGCGACCCTTATATATTCTTTTGGACATGTACATATAATATATATATATATGATCTCTTTTCATTTTAGTAGACTAGTTGTGGTTGTGTTCCATGTTCCAGGTAATTCCAGGCTGCGTATTTAAACTTAATTTAAGCGCATATTAATGAAAATCGGTTATAAGTGACCCCGAGAACTCGGAAGTCGAGTGTATGCACGACCCCCGATTTTTAGGGTGTTACAGCTATACCTACCTACTCTAGGTACGTGTCATGCGAAGACGAGCACCGACGCTCCTCGAGCTCCAAGTTGTACGAACGTTCAAAGGAGATCAAAGTTTTATGGGCCCCACAGTGATGTATTTTTTATATCTACACTGTTCATCTATTTTTAGAGATCATTTTAGAGTATTATCCAAAAACAGAATTATGTCCAAAGATCATCTGGACCATACCATTACATGGCAATGGAGATAATGATTTTCACCATTAAACAATTTGTAGATCCACGTAACGTTTCTTTTTCATCCAAACTGTTCCATCCAATCTGTTCATAAGGTCACAAAGACCTGAATGAAGAGGAAAAACAAATTTCATATTGATCCAAAACTTCTGTGAACCCAAAAAGAGTTTCAATGGTGGACGTTCAATCCCCACTGCCATCCGTAGTGTGGTCCACTTAATATTAGATCTGTCTTTATTTTTTTTCCTCAAGCCTTAATAAGATATTACCAAATGGATGGACGGTTTGGATATAACACATACCTCGTGATCAAACCCACAAATCTCACTGACGTTACACCGGCTAATCTACTTCGTACACCACCCAATCCGCTTCTATCAGTTTGGGTCTGACTGACAAGACGATAGCCTCACCTGCTTCCGCCAACCATCCTTCAACATTATGGATTGCGTACTTAGTAAATTCTATTGGGCCCACCGTGAATGTATATGATCTATCAACGCCGTCCATCCGTTTTTACATCTTATTTTAACGGTTGAGACCAAAATTTAATCATACCCAAAGATCAAATGGACCATACCAAAGGAAAAGGTTGGAATAATGATTTCCACCGTTGAAAACTTTTTAGTGCCCACAATGATGTTTATTTCTCGTCAAACCTGTTCATACAATCACACAGACATGGATGAAGGGGAAAAACAAATACAAGATTGATCCAACACTTCCGTGGCCCCCAAGAAATTTTCAACGGTAGATATTCAATTCACATTGTTTCCTGTGGTGTGGTCCATTTGAGGTTTATATATACTTCATTATTTTGCTCAAGCCTTAAAATTATTTGGTAAAATAGATGAATGGTGTGGATAAAATACATAAATCATGGTGGACCCCACAGAATTTACTCAGTACACTACGGGTACGGAGTTACACAGTACACTATCCGCTTCACTTCTTCAATCAACGCTGCTACGACTCTCTCTTCCATACACAGCTATACACCATTTCTCAATATATATACCTCCCTCCAACAATAAATCACATGAAGCTTCTGAACCTAACGGCAGAAAATGAGGGATTTAATCTACCAGAAGACATCCAGCTAGCCTTCTTCAACAGAAAGGGAGAGACGTATATATAGACAAATAAACAGATATAAAGAGAGAGTTGGGTTTTTTGGCGCCGAATGAAAAAGCCAAGCAGTAAAACTTTTATTTTTTGAAAATATGCGTGGGCGGTAAATCTTAACAGAGGAAAGAGAATTTTGTGAAAATAAAGAGATGTTTACATTCCGGGTCGAGTCGGGTCAAGTCGGTTCGGACCCTTTCGGTCCGGATTTTCGGATCGGTTCTGTCCGGATACACTACTATTCGAACCCGACTCGAAAAAAGATCGGATATAGATTTACAGACTCGATCAAGCCGATCTATGCCGTCGGTTCTGTTCGGAACGATACCGAGTCGGGTCGGATCGGGTCCAACATGCCCACCTCTAGTTGAGACTGTTATATCAGTTAATTAGTTAATGATATTGAGAAAGAAAGATAATAACATAGGTTCCTTTATGAATGCGTTGGTAGTTGAGGGAAGAAATTCTAAGTGAGAGAAGGGAAACTCATCATATTCATGGTTTAAATCTAAGAGCATAGAAAAGATGAAGTGTTGTAACCGTGGAAAATAATAGCATATGAAAAAAGGATTGTTGAAATTCTAAAGCCCAAAAGAGAGATAAAGCAAATGAAGCGCATAAAGAGGCTAATGCACCGAAATCGAGTGATGATGTTAATACTAATGACGTTCTAACTACATCCAAATTTATCTATATCAATAATGTATATATTTTTGATACGTAGCATTATACCACATGACCTCATATCGGAATTAATTCACCGTATATAACAAGTGTAATAGTGGCCATGTATTTATAGATATTGAAACCTGACACAACCTGCTATTTTACCATGTCATGTCATCCTATGCTGAGCCTAACATCCATGCAGTGTCGTGCCCCTAACTAATTTTAGCCTGATAAGCTATGCCATGCCATCCGCCGGTAGGCCAGATTTACACCCCTTACTACACCAAAGGAAACAATGGCGAGGGATGTCCACTATTAAAAACTTCCTAAGGCCCACCGTAATGTTTATTTGCCATCCAAAATGTTGATTAGGTCACCCAAACATGAAGGGAAAGCGGAAAGTTAATCGTACCAAAACTTTTGCAGCCCCGTGAAGTTTTTGAGGCTGGGCATTTAATCACCACTATTTGCTTTGGTGTGGTCCACTTGAGATTTAGATCTGCCGCATTTTTGGGTTTATGGCCTAAAATAAGTAGAGAAAATGGATGGACAGCATGGATAAAACAAATAGATCACAGTGGAACCTACAGAGCTTTCCAGCACCGATCGGTACCGATATGGGTATTGGAGGATCACTACCAAATCTCAATCGGGACTGGACTAGATTGATGATATAGATCATAAATTCAACGGTCCCTACAGTAGATGAGCCACATCCCAAAAATCCTCCCGAACTGCACAATATACCATAGAAAATGAACATCTTCAATGCTCCACCTGGAACTGCCACTACCATCCAACTGTCGTATTTGAAGACCACAGCCCATCCCGGTTTGTCGCGGCACTCTTAATGGGAGCGGACTAGATGTTACCATGGGGCCACCTTGATGATGTGTTGTATATCTCCGCCGTCCATCCATTTTTTCATCCCATTTTAGTACTTAGTCCGAAACATTAAGCAAATCCAAATCTCAGGTGGACCACACCAAAGTAAAATGTGGTAATTGAATACGCACCATTAAAAAATTTCTAAGGCTTATTGTAAGCAGATCCGCAATGTTAATTTTCCATCCAAACCGTTGATAAGGTCAACCAGACCTGGATGAAGTGAAAACACAAAGATCAACTTGATTCAAAATTTTTATGGCCTACCAAAAGCTTTTAACGGTCATTCACCACTTTTTTCAGTGGTGTAGTCCACCGGAAATTTGTGTCCCTTCATTTTGGGGATAACATAGTGAAATGAGCTGAAAAACCAGATGAACGGTGTGGATATAAAATACATTTATCAAGATGGGCCCCACACGGTAAAGGTAACACCCATGAGGTATTACTCGGGTAACACCTAACCCGCCCCTTGTTTATGATGCGTCTTCTTTTTACGCAAGCTTATTAAGATAAGGAGCACGTGACCACTTTCCATCCATCCACTCCTTTTTCCAGATTCTACGGCTTTGATTGCCTTCCACTTTCCCTCTCACCCACCATTGAAATAAAAAATCATCCAGTGCCCATATGAATTCCCAATTAATCTCACTCCATATTACACGTGGCACATATATACATAGATCGAGACCGTCAATCTAGTGGGACCTACAACTGATGTACCTAAGATCAGGTCAAAAGTATCAGAATCCTGTCCATCTAAGCGGTTTCCTTCAAAAGGGACGGTATAAACTGTACATGGTTGATAGGTGGTGGGAAAAAAAAGTGAAGGTTAGTATCTTACGACCATTTTGGTCTGAAATCTGAACCATCTACTGTATATCCCACTAAACGGACGGTTCAAATCCACCTTCCGCTTTGTCTTTTGTACGGACGGATAAAGGCTGTACCGGAGTTCCTATACAACAGTGGGTATTGTATCTTTCTTAGAATCTTCGATTTCTAGGATCTGGCGCAAAGCTCTCGTTCGATACTGCGCTCTGACAGGCGTCTTTCGTCATCTGACGTCTGCCATGCGTCCACGTATCGCCCCTCCATACGTTCTACACGCACCTTCGATTGGTAGTCACGCATGCACATGTTCTAAAACACGTGCGTCGTGTTCTGGCAACTTGTCACACGTGCTATGTAATCAGTACCTTCAAGAGGAGCTGGAGCTCCCACGTCGAGTGGGCCTGCCGATCCAATCATCAGTCAATGGTATGCGTTCCAACGCACGGTGGTAACATAAGTTCGAGCTGCGTGGGGCCCACCTTGATGTGTGTTTGTGTGGAATCCGAACCATGAATCTGATGTGGCTTTTCATGAAAACCGTATATTCCAAGACTCATACCTATCTAAACTCATGTGGGACACACCACATAGAGCAATGTACAATCGACACTTAAAACCTACATATATTCGCTTGTTTTGCCCACCGAAATTTTGAAATGGCTTGGATTTCGGTGGCCCACCTGAAGATCAGGCTGAAATTTGGGATCTGGGTCTAACATTCGGGGGCACATCTGATAGACGGATTGGATGGCACAGATAAGTCACGGTGGGCCTCACGCAGGTTTGAACGCGCGTGATCATTCCCCTGCAATTTTCTTACGCTCCATTCTCTCAAACGTGGGTGGCCCACCTGACTAGTGTCGCAGACTCGCAGTCGGATATTTGTAAAGAGAAACAATCACTAAGAACCTGCCACGTGTGCCACTAGGTACGTTTAAGCTTAGAAATGCTTATTCATTTTTCTGACCGTCCATTTCTTTCTAAAGAGAATTGCCCACAAGACCCACCTGGTGAACGGGTTGAATTGATCACTGTACTGGTGTGGTACACCCAATTAGTGGATCTGTCGGATTTTGATTCAAAGTGATCATCACGTGGGGCCCATCTTTTGCACGGATCAGATGTTCTTCACGCCAATTAGGCAGATTGAATCTCATGCATCAGATGGACCACACTCTTACAAGCTTTCCACGAGAATGAACGGTTTTGAAGATCCTCATGGGCCTATACTCAATGTACACGTATGGCCCGTTCGAGGATTTTACCGTCCTCAATGGACAGGAATCGTCTACACCCCGTTTTATCGCAGAAAGCAAAATTCCCAAGATCCGTGTGGCCCACCAAGTTGTTTATAAGAATCCACTCCGTGAATCAGGTGAAAAACATTATTTTAACCGTATATACAAAATATCATTTTAATATAGAACTTCAGTAGGCCACACCAATGGGAATAGTGTAAACATTTCTACTAAAATATCTAAGTTCAAGCGATGTCACCCGCCGGAGTTTTGATTCATGCCTATTTTTGTAAACGTACTTCATCCAACTGATTACACATGATTAACAGGTTTGATGAAAATTACACACCACGGTGGGTCCAAAAATAAACGTACGGTTGAAATTGTTCCCTGCACCGTGGCTGGTATAACTTGTGAATATGGATGATTTTTTTGTACAGAGCCTAGAATAGAGGATAGAACCTGATCGACGGAGTGGATGTTACATATTGGATACTGTGGACCCCACAGTGCTTGGATGTTTTATGCAGCAGCATTAAACAGGTGTTTTAGACCGTAGATGATTTGGTCCGTCTCAATTCGGGGCGCTGATTAGATACTGACAAGGTCAGTAGCCAAATCGCTACTGAAGTGACGTCACCTAGCTATGTGGACCCCACCATGATGCATGTGTTGTATCCATACGGTCCATCCATTTGGAGATATAGTTTTATGGCATGAGAAAAATAATGAGATAGATCTCAAGTTCAAGTGGACCCCACCATAGAAAAAAGTGGGGACAGTGACATTCAGCGTTCAAAACTTCTTAGGGGCCACAGAAGTTTCCCATCAAGCTTATATTTTTTTTTTTCACTTCATCTATCTCTATGTTAACTTATGAATAGGTTGGATCTAAAAAATACATGATGTTGGGCCCTATAAATATTTTAACGGTGGGTGTGACTGATCCAACGGTTTTCTGTGGTGGGTCCATTTTAAATTTTGATCTACATAATTCTTTTTCTCATGCCATAAAACGATCTCTACAAATGGTTGGACGGTATAGATACAACACACGCATCATGGTGGGGTCCACAGAGCTTGGTGACGTCACTTCAGTAGCCATTTGGCTACTGAGCTTGTCAGTATCTAATCCGCGCCCCTCAATTCGACGCAGCAAATATTCGTACTGTGCGCCCCACCTGGTACGTGCAAGGGATCTCAACAGACGTGTGCCACGTCAGCATTCGTGACACGAGTACTTTGTAAGGTCCATCCATCGTCGCGTGAATCGCTTTTTGCATTTTTCTCATCCCCTCTTTACTCTCTCCTCCCAACTCCAAAAATCTCATCACAAGAGAAAAATGTGAGGAATCTGATCATAAAAGGTTAAAATCAGACGCAGAATCGAACCCCTGCAAACCCTTGTAAGAATTCTCAACTCCCATCTCTCTCTCTCTCTCTCTCTCTCTCTCTCTCTCTCTCTCTCTCCATTCCTTGAATTTTTCCAATTTTTTTCTTTTTTCTTCGTAATTTTGATCTGTTAAATTACAAATTAGAGCTCAGATTGCTTCGAATTCGATAACCCAAATTCAGATTTTTGGATACAATCATTTAAATCTTCAGAAAATCGGATTTTGATGTGAAAAAGGACGCCTTTCTTCTAGCTCGATCGATGGTTTTCAGGCTCTGGGTTTCTTTTGTGCATTTTGATATATTGAATTGAAATTTTTAGCTAGAATTGCTTTAAATTCACTGACCCAGAAAGGAATTTTCTGAAAAATAATCGAAAATTACGAAGTTGCCAGGTTTTCCAATGACAGAAAAGTGCTTTTTCTTATGCAATTGGATCTATTAAATTAATGTTTTAGGCTATAAATGCTTCAAATTCACTAACCCTTATAGTAATTTTTTTAAAAGAGCATCAAAAGCTTCTTTCGTTGGATTTCTGTAGACAAACAAAAAAAAAAAAAAAAAAGCCTTTTTTCTGGCACGTCTGATGATTTTCAGGGCGGATAGTGTTTTTCACAGAGTTCCAATCTGTTAAATCACAGCTTTGGCTGGAATTGCTTCAAATTCGCTGAGCTAGATGTGAATTTCCTGAAAAGGGATCGAAAACTCCGGATGTTGGGTTTTCAATAACAGAATTCGCCTTCTTTTTTTTTCGGCCTTTTTTTGCTGCATTTTGATCTATTAAAATACAACTTTGAGCTAAAAGTGCCTAAAAAATTCTGACCCAGGTGACGGTTTTTGAAGGGGAAAAAAAAAAAATCAATGAGAGCTCCAGATATCGGATTCCTGATGTTGAAACGATACCTTTTTCTAGCATGATCATTGGTTCTCAGGTTCTGGATAGTCTTTTCCATGACATTTAGATTACCATGTAACAGACTACTATAATTTCTACATAATTGCTAACTCAAATGGTGATCGTTTGAAAAAAAAAAAAATCATCTAGATTTCTCAAGGTCGGATTGCTGAAGCAGAAACTCCACCTTATTCTCACATGATCAATAGTTCTCAAGCTCCAAGTGGTTATTTTTGCTTTAAAGTATGAGTTCTGTCAATAGCATTCAAGGTGGGAATCGTCTCCCGATCGATCAGAAGCAGGGACGAGCCCCTGCAGCTGAGTATCAG
The DNA here is from genome assembly GCF_029962835.1 of Magnolia sinica. NCBI lineage: Eukaryota > Viridiplantae > Streptophyta > Magnoliopsida > Magnoliales > Magnoliaceae > Magnolia > Magnolia sinica. The sequence goes on from NC_080582.1 coordinate 79,844,967, forward strand.
CCCTCTGGCCACCTCCAATTGGCACTGGGTGATATGGGTCCCCGAGAAACCGCAGCATCAAAATTGCCTGATAAGAGTAAGAGGGATGAGTGGAGTGAAGGAGGTGTTTTGAGCTTGTTGGAAGCGTACGAATCGAAGTGGTTGCTTAGGAACCGCGCAAAGCTCAAGGGAAGCGATTGGGATGATATTGCACAGCAGGTGTCAGATCGGAATGATGGGAGCAAGGCCTCAAAAGCACCTAACCAGTGTAAGAACAAGATCGAATCAATGAAGAAGCGGTATCGAATGGAGACATCGGGTTCTCCTTGGCAGTTCTATGCTCGTATGGATAGTTTGTTGAAAGGGGTGCATGGTTCTCAATCGAAGGGTGACCCTGCCATTTGTGTGAATGGAGCGGCTGAGTTGGTCCCACAAGGTTTGCCGAAGGTGGAAATGGATACTTCGGAGCCTGTTTTGAGACGGGCATCCGAGGCTGGGAAGACCCAAATCTGCGATGGGGCCGATGTGGAGGCAGAGGGACAAATGCAGGACAGCAATCGAGATGATGGGTCTAACACATTGCCTAACAATAGGAAAGAGAGTAGGGGCACAGGTAGTGATGTTAGTACCCCAAAGAGCAAGATCCCCGATGCCGGTGATGATGAGCCTGAAAAACTTCCATTCAAGCGCAAGAAGAGCTTGAGCAGTGATGTCGCAGAGAGCATCAGAATGCTTGCAGACTCAATTTTGAAAATTGAGCAGGCACGAATGGAGATGTACAAGGACACAGAACGTCTAAGAGTGGAGGCGGATCTCAAAAGGAGTGAGATGGAGCTTAAGCGGACGGAAATAATAGCAAACACCCAATTGCAGATTGCGGAGCTTCTATCAAGGAAGCCGCGTGGTAGGAACAACGGAAGTGGAAGTTCATCTTTGAGAACTGAAGCAACCATGTCTCCAACTGTTCCAAGGAACGCTGACAGAAGGAACGGTTAGTTACAGCCTTTGATCTTTTTACGTGGGTCTTTAACTTATAAGCTGCAAATGGGTGTTTGCATAGAGTTTGTTGTATATCAATCTTAGGTAGTTTGTATCTTGCTATGTTTCTTTCCGTTGTCTTTTGGGTTTGTTCATGTATGTTAGAATATATCCTTGAATAAGTAGAACTTCAAGTGTTTTCATTTCTGGCTGCAAATTGTATTTGATTTCCTAGTGCTGCTTTGATCTCTCTCATTCAAGGGCCGAAAATTTTGTATAATGTGTTGCGTCAGCACTACCAAACAGAGCCAGAAGATACCTCTTTTCTTTGTTTGCTGAAGAAATAAATTGAAAATAAATGTAGTAGAATGGAATGCCGTTTGTAAGACGCACTCCTCATCCAACTAGTAGGAACTCGACTCAAATGGATCCAATGAATGGCATTCAGCCTGCAAAACTAAAGCCTTTGAAGGATGTGAGAACAAGTAGTCAGAGAGCTGATCCATCAGATGGATGAACATGATTCACTGATCATTCATAACTAATATAGATTGTGTAGTTTCTATCGAAAGCTGTTTATGAGATAGGAAAAATGGGCACAAATGTTATGTTTCCATTCATTCGGTTCTTCTACCCTATCATTCGAAGAAGAAGAAGATCTGAGGACATTAAGCTTTGGTCCATCAGCTGGATGATCATGATTTACTGACCATTCCTAACAAATCCAGATCATGCGTAAACCACCAAAAGCTGTTAATTAGATTTAAAAAGGGCACAAAGGTTGTGTTTCCTTTCTTCTAATGTATCAGTCAGTTTCTATTGCAACCAAGCTCACTCACCTTATGTTAATTCATAAAAAAGAAAAAGACACCTCGAGGACATGAACATTTGGTCCGTCAGATGAACGATCATCATTCATCGACCAATCATAACAAATCTAGATTATGTGTATAAACTACCAAAAGCTGTTTATGAGAGAAATTGGCACAATGGTTATCTTTCTGCTGTTTTAGTCTTTCTAGCCTGCCAGTTGGTATTCGTTGCTACCGAGCTCACTCATCCATGTCTCATTTGTCTGCATTTTTATGGTTTATAATCCTTCAATGTTGAAATCCTTAGTTAATGAAGTTTAACATGGAGCCTCATGTGGTCCGTTGATCATACACATGCGATTGAAGTTATGAATGGTGTGGATGGTGGGTTGTTCATCATGCAACTGATTGGGATGCCCATGGAGCTGAAATTTAAGATTCTTCTTGATGGAGGAACAACCATCAAATTGTCTGCTGCAGTTCTGGGGAATGCTAGCATACCCAGCTCTACCTCAGCCCAGACAGGCCTCATCCTGGGTGGCTCATGTAGTGAACATTATCTAGATTGGAATATCCTAGATGTAGAATATTGGGTTTTTACCTGTTGGATGTGAATAGTGCCATATTTTCTTTCTCAACCATCTTTTTTTCTAGGACACCTATTGAAAAGTTAGGATTTTTCTATTTCAGGTATTTTCGGTGCATTGGCCATCCACACTGCAGCCAGGAAATATCAATGGTTTGGATAATGGACCATAAGCTCCATTTGTACAAACTGAAAGCTAGGGCTGTCAATGAGTCAGAGCCTATAGTACCCACTCCCAAGCTAATCAGCTTCTAGGCTTGCCAGGTCTGGGTTTAGTTCTTGAAGACCGGGATCCAGATCCTATCATGTTTAGGTGTCTGTTGGGTCTTTAGATATAGGTCTTGAGTTGGATTCAGGACAGAGAAGAACATTTACATGGTTGCGCCGATTCGATGAATGTATTAGATCGCACACACATGCCACTTTGACACATGAACGATGTGTAAACAGGCTCTTGGCTTAGGAAACCTCATTTCTTTTGCTAGAATAATCAACACATGTATTTTACATAATTTTACTATTCAAAATTTTGCTAGAATAATCAACACATGTATTTTACATAATTTTACTATTAAAATTAACTGGACCCGATCCGACCAAACCTTAAGCAGGTCCATGTGACCCGAACCTGAATAGACCTCATTTAAGCGGGTCCAATACATGGGCCTAGACCCATTAAAATCCGTCATGTCCATCAGGTACCCAGAGGTCTTGGTACCCGTTGACAGCCCTACTGAAAGCCACTGGTGTAAAACATTGCATTAATGTAGGTAAGAGATTGAACACAATTCAAATATGAACAAAAGCTAAAAATGCATGGTTTTCATTTTCACGGCTAGTGTTACATTAGATTTCTAACTTTATTCTCTTAGATTTGGAATTGGAATGGAACTCGATTGCCCGAAGCTAATCAGATAGTTTCCTATCTACTGGGGGAGTGCATGTTTTTGAAGAACCAAGATCCCTTGGCTGTCCATCAATTGCTATTTGTTAAGTTAAAAATCCTGTTCTAAAACCCATTGGGTTGACTTGAAACTCAGCTGATCAAGTCAAGATTCGGTATAATTTCAACCAGAAGCATCTCTTTAAGTAATGCAGTAATAGATCATGCATGAATTTATTTCCTGTTTTTCTGCTTTGGTAATTATATGAGTGCCACGGTCAGTACGAAGTCTTCTTACCTGGTTACAGCGAGAATTTATAAGTGGTGCCAAGTGGGCCCACATATAATCCTCCTGGATTCATTGGGTAGGAGGGGTCCACTGTGGATTGCGCATGTTCCCATGTCACCTGATTGGGTGATTGCAACCATTCAAAAGGCCTACAAATGGACGGTAATACTCCTACTGTCCACTTTTGCATGCCCTTCATTGTATGGCTTCGATTATCCATTCATGATTATTTTTGGGCAATGTTGCAATCCATGGTGGATTCCTCCTATCTTACTGTTTTTGTTGTTTATAGAAGGGCCACATTTAAGGTGAGAAAAATTGTTATCGGATCATGACTCAATATGTTAATTCAAACTATGGATAGTTGGGTTTTTAGATTCCGGACCTATGAGTTAAATAGAATCATGTAAGAGTGTTTGGTTACACCAAATTTCATGAAATTTTGTACCAAATTAGACTGATTAATCATATATCATGAAATTTCATGATATTTGGTGCAACCAAACATACCCAAAGAAAAAAAATGTTTTGGAAATTATCTTTATACATGGTATTTCCACGGGCAAACAGACTAATTCATGTATTGTTTTCTCCATTTCAGGGTGATTGATTTCTCGAAGAGGAATGCATTCCCAATCGCCAATCCATTGTAAGACTCTTACTGCCAACATAACTTGTATCGGTTTCGATGGAGATTATGTAGCATGTATTTACTAATTTGTATTGATAAGTACATAATTTAAATCTGGAGCAAGCTAATGGGTCCCCAGTATTTTGACTTGCCAAAGGCATTCATGGGTCACAATGCCAACATGGCGCACACATGCATGCGAGATCCACGATGCTCATCAGGCGGGCCATGCAGTTTGGATGCTCTGTGGAAAAATCAGGCTGGTATTCTGTGCAGGTTGGCGGCATGTCAAGAGAGAACTAAACCATTAACAGAATTAGCAGATGGTCTATTTTCAATGTGGATGTGTGGTCCACTGGCTAGCAGATTGTTGTGATTTTTGGGCCAGTGCTAGACTTATTAGATCTCATGCACATGTTGGGAACCCAAGACTAGGTGGGTGATCAGAGCGGTCCAATTGCGGCAATTTTTAGCTTATCACCCATCCATAGAGTGGCCTGATAAGTCAATGGTTCCGATCGTGGGAAATACTTGCCATGTGTGTTGTGGGGAAGGAACTGCAAAGAACTGGGGATCAAAAGAAAGCTGATGGTGTTTGAAGCCTGTTTGGGTGCTCCCTCAAAATAGGCATTTTATGCCAAAACGCGATTCTGAGCCTAAACCCTGTTTGTTTGTGTGTTTGGATGCACTTTTGCAAATGGTTTTCTGATTCCCCGTCCTGAAATAAGTTCTAAAAAGCCCACTCGCTGGATTGGTTTTTGGGATCCAATCTTCACCAAACAACGCTTTGTTCAATTAGACCACTTAATTTCCTAAAGGACAATCTTAGTTAGGGATGCGACTCATGTTGCTTCGGTTCGTTTGAGGATCAACCCAAGCCCAACCTGACCTCACTAGGAGTTAGTCCAACCTGAAATAAGTGACCTTAGCCAACCCAAGGTATTGAAAACCAAACTCGAGTTGGGTTCGGGCGATGGAGTTAAGTTGGTCGGGTCGGGTCGGGTTGGCAAAACAGTTCTTACTATTAATGGACTGTTTGGACACAAGAATAATCTGTTAAAGGAAAATTTTCAACTGGTTATTCGAAAATTAACCTTGTTTGGTAAATGCAGAGGACATGAAAATGTTTTTTACTTGGTTAAAATTTTAACCCAAAACAATTCATTTTTTTTTATTAAAATGTTAAATCAAGAGAATTGAGTTGTTTTATTTAGCTGGTTTTTTCATTCATTGGGTGGAAATTTTGGGTCTGGCTACTTGTATTATCATATTAGATAGTCCAATTTGGGTTGGGTTGGGTTGCCCAAGGCTTCAATCCAACCTAGGTCGAGCTGAAGATTTCCAGCCAACCCCAAGAGGACCTGAGCTCAACCTGACTTGACCTAAAGTTTATAAGTAAAGGTCTAGGGTTGGGTTGCCAAGGGCCTTAACCAAGCTCAACCCAATCTAGGGTCAAGGTAAGGAACGAGCAAAAAGGGTCATTTGAGTGATGGTAAACAATGGTAATTGGAATCAATGTGAAATGTAATGCAACGAAATCTTTTGAATTGGAATCCTCTCAAAAGGCTAAGAATTAGATGCAAGTGCTAGAAATTGTTGGAATTTTTAAAGTGGGCTCACTTTCATGGCCCACCCAACTATCTGAATTTCTATATTTTCAACGAATGTATATATTTCAATCGACTTATTGCAATTATTATGTCAAATCTCACATGAATTAATTTAAGATATTAAAATTGATTTACTTAATGCATTCTAATTATAGGCATCCAAGCACAATTTTTGGATTCCAATGTATTATAACTATAGACATCTAAAAAATAAACAAAGGATCCAAATTCACATCTATTCCATTTATCATGTGATTTGGATTCAATGTGTAGCAGCTACAAGCATCTAACAATCCTAATGTAACCAGACCTAAAGTTCTAGTTTAGCTAATGGCATTTAAGTGAAGGCTAACTCAAGTTCTTCGTTTCTTTTCTTTTTTATTTAACATGCATTCCATATAGGCACTCACATTAGTGTTGAAACGCAAAACGTCCACCATTGAGCCATTAATTATGACCCTGGGTTCATCCAAGTTGGGCATTGCAGTAGTCTAATAATGGGATCTGAGTGGTTAAGACAAACTTAGCCCATTAATCAAATTGTAAATATTATCCAATTAATGTGATGTACATCCCATGGCCCATAATATTTATTTCATGCATTTTTAGCTATAGCTGATAATAACAAAAATATGCATGTGGGTTGCAAAGAAATGCCAAAATAGTTGCACAGAAAGTAGCGTTGTAAATAGTCGGATTTAGGGTGGATTTAGCTAAAATAAAACTCATCCATTTATTAAATGGGTTTGGATCTAAATTTTAGACCTAGACCCTTTTTCTAAATGGACAGGTCTTGGTCATGTCTAACTCAACCCCCATCAGGTCCTTTGGGTCTAGTAGAGGGAGATCTATTTAGACCCATTTATAAATCGGCCGGGTATCATGGGTCTAGCTAAGGCATATCGAAACCTTGAACTAGGCTCATTTATAAATAGGTCTAGATCACCTCCATTTTATATCAAAATTAATTAATGGCAATTAATAATAAAAATTAAATTTAGCAACTTCACATAATAACAAAAATGAAATGCAAATAATAGCGCATGTAAATATTGGAATGATCTGCCTCACATTTTGTCTCATGTCTTAAACTGAGTTGGCAAAGCCCTTCATATGCAATCCACGTGCATCCTAATTCATTAATCCCACGATTCGAATTCTGTGATAACTTGTATGCCTAACCAGACATTAGGTGGATTTTTGGTTATCCTATGTTACTTATCAAGGTATGCAAGCATTTTGACTGGTTTTTGATGGGTCCTTTCAATATAAACCGGATCTGCCCATTTACTAGATGGGTTCCGACTAGGACGGGCCTAATATAAAGGTAACCAGATCCACACCTGTTTATCAACTGGGACCAGACCCATACCATTTAACAAACGGCTCCGGTCTAGCCAGGGTCTAAATGGGTCGGGTCTGGTACCCCATTGGGTCCACGCCAGATAGCACTAATAAAGAGAAAATTTTTGGTACTCTGGTGGTATGTGATGGTTGATACTCATGCACCTAGAAATTGTGTACATGGAGTAGAATTAAGTCAAATTAAGCTGTCCAAATTATGATTCCTTATCTAGATGTAGCATGATCTAAAAATTAAGGTTATTTGATTAACTAACAAGCACATCCGTGGAAATTTATTGGACCGTTCAAAATGAAACATAGCCACATTCCTATTCAAACAAACAAGTGTCCACAAATCAGAGGTTATGATTGTTTAACCAATATCATTTTGGGACTCTTAAGTTAGAGACAGTGGGTCCCACAATTTAACCGGTATCACTTGAATTAATGCATGCCATGTGAACAATTTCTAAGTGCCTGCGTATGAATCATCGTACGCTGCCGAGTATGATACAACTCCCCCAGCAGGAAGCGGATTGCCTGTGACCCGGACACAAAAAGAACACAGAGATATTCCCGTGCCCGGGGCTGTGTGGATACCTCAGAGATTTTCTTCCAAATCCAATCCGTCCATATGTTTTGAAATACCACGATAGGATAGAAATATAAAAATCAGATATATCCAAGACTCATATGGGCCATACCACACAAAATAGTGGGTATTGAACGGATGGCGGTGACAGAAGTTTTATGTCCGGATGATATTTGTGTCTAGAGTTTATCTTATGGTAATAACCCTATAAACGGTTTGGATGAGATATAAACATCATGGTCAGCTCCAGGAAGGTTTTAACGGTGGACGTTTCCGTTCCCACTGTTTAGTTTGTGTGGCTACCTGAGCGTTGGATCTACCTGATTTGTCCATGTCCACATTATTGTGATCTTTCAAAACAGATGGACGGAGTGGATTTATCACAAACATCTCTGTGGACCCCACACAGCCCGGGCACACTTATATCTCGCGCCCGGGTCACATGCAATCCCCGGCAAAGCCGATGAGCATGAAACTGAGGTTCGCCGGCCTCAGATGCACATCCCCTCCGCACGCAGCACACGTGCCAACCTTACAGGTTTTTGGGACATCTGACCATTGCATAAGGTGGCCTCCACAGCGAAGATGAATGTTGACAGAAAAAATAGGACCATCAAAGTCATAAGGTGGGTCACACGCGTACATTGAATTTCGACCATTGATTATTTCTTCTAAACTGTTCATTGTAAAGGGCAGGCCGTTGGGCCATCCTTGGTTTTTCACACACTAATTCAATGTGGGACCCACTGCTACCCAGCTCGCACGTGTGCTGTATATATGCTGCGTGTAATGCATATCATCACCAAACGTACTGTTTGGCTGTTTGCTGACACTCAGATTTCGTACAGGAGGGGATATGTTTCAATAATCTAAACCGTTTATATGATCTAACTCACCATGGATGAAGGATAACTAGAAAATCTCCCTGATTAGAGTAAATCTACCCTTTGATCTGTGTATATAGACCAATGGTCAGGATCTACCAATACAGAGTTTTCAAAGCAGGCCCCACAAACGTGCATCTCATTATATCAACCGTTTGGATCGACAAACCATGCCGCAATGTACACGTAGTAGCACGCCTCAGCAAACTTTCCATTCTTAGATCATGCAGTGCCATAATTCCTCTTGGATTACATGCATTTTCTGCTAAAGCAGCTGTGGGCAGTGCTTATCTCTTGAAGTCTAAATCATGCTCTTTTGACTAAGGTAGAGGGCGCTTTCATTAACAAATATCCAAGAGATTATGAAATTCTCGTGGTATTTTTATGAAAAATTGACCAAATGGTTTGTCGCGGTAATATCGGAAATTTAGTAAATTTGACATGAAAAAATATTTAGAAGATGAACAATTCCTTTTATACTTATATGTTTAAAATTAAAAATTATTTATTAATATATTCTTTTCTATTTTCAGTGTGATTTTTTTTAATATAATATTGCATGACAAATTTTGAGGTTATCATCATTGTTAATTAGGTTTCATTTCAATTAATTAGAATTCGCTACAAGAATCACATTCCACCCTATTTCTCTATAAAGAGTCTTGAATTTAGCTATCGAGATTTATGATGAAAGTCATGACATAAGTTTAACATATCAACTTAACTTAACCGTCATTTATATAGGAAACAACTATGAGAGAACAAAACTCTTAACAATACTACATTGGTTAATTATAATCACATGTTATGTAATAATCGATTATATGAGTTGATTATAACCAATGAGTTAAAATCTCAGCTTCTCATTTAGTTGGAAATTATATTATCATTTATGCCAACTCATATTAAGATGAGATCTTAAAAGGCATTCAATGGAGAATGAAATGCACACTATTACAACCTTTTTAAAGCCACGAATTAATCACCTAATGATGCAGAGACCGTATATTTGTACGATTAGAGTGGGTGTCTAACACTATCTATCTCTGTAACTACAGTCTCTTATTTAGAATTTATAATCGTAGAATCAAAGAGTAATCTTAAGGTAGAAAATCTTTGAATCACTAATCTAACATTTTTATAAAGTCTAACCAACTGTAGAGATGAAGAAATTAGCTAGCGGCAACTATGATAAAACATTATCAATCAATTACAAGCAACTCATGAAACAAAGTGGCCCTCGAATCAAATTCAGCTAAGGATCCTATCATCTACACCCTCATAAAACTTAATTGTTATTGCGGCAAAGAAAAAGGGATACACATCAATATTAATGGCAAATCGCTCTTAATTAATTCATAAAGCAATACTTAATGATGCTTACGAGTTCTGCCTCAATTAAGACATGTCACCTAAGGGTATAAATGAGTTACATTCCACTGGAGGAGTTATTAGACCAAAAAATAAAAATAAAACTTATATATACTCAAATTTTAGAACTTTGGAGAAACTATAAGTAAGTTCCACATGGGTTATTAAATTGATCAAATTTTAAGGCCACTTATGATTGAACCACCTTTCCTCAAGTTTTAAATAAGTCTAATTTTGGCCAACCTAAAATAAACTCAACTTAGACACAAGATAAGCCGAACTAAGTTAGAACTAATAAAGTAGTTGACTAACATACTAACTTTGAAATTAATAAGTGAACCCATGTGAAAGTTGGTAAGATCGAATGTTCTCCGATGTGATATGTTTGCAAAAGGAAATGTATGAATGTGAAAGTTCACATGCAACTGACATATGTACTTATTCTCATTTATTCGTAGCAAAAAACAAAAAGAAATAAAGAAAAAAAAAAAAACTCTTATAAAGAATGTTAATATTAAGTTTACTTTATCACATAAACGATACTTTTATGCCCCACATGCCACCCATGCACATTTGTATAGGATTTTGGCCATGCATGGTATATTGTTGTGACACCTTGGCCTCACTTAAAATTGGTTATATTTGACATATATCTATCCCACGAATCTCATGAGTTGGGTGTGGAATTCCTAAAATATGAATTAATGGTTTAAACTTCAATAAATTTGAAATTTTAACATATTGGGTTAGAAAAATATTATAATTATTAAATGAGACGGGATCCAATACAAAGCTTTGCTTATACAAAGGTCACTAAAAATCTCCAACAAAAAAAAAGTTTGAAATATACTTCCAAAATATTATTTTCTTATATTTAACGAAATATAAAATATATGTACTATGTTAAAATTTTTTAGACAATAACTCATTCACTAAAAAATAGTACAAATACTTTATACAAACTCAATGTAATCGTCCACATTGTGGGCCACACACTAGATGTGTTATTAAAAACAATCATGATAAAATGATGTCTTAATTGGTCTATTATTAACATCTAATTAATGATAATCATGGCTTTTTATCTTTAAAATTGGCTTAAATGGATTGTCGATGTCCATTTATACTATTTATATTTAATACAAGTAGAGCTAAATAATCAATTATTAATATTTTTCTAATTTAACCATTATTTTTAAATTTCGGTCTAAGCCAACTATTGTTTTGTCATATACCAGTCTAATTAGGTGATGAATATTAAATATTCACCAAATTGATTACATTTAGATGAACTTCGATGAAGTTCGGTAGAAATCAACGTACATCAATAGACTCTAAAACACTTTATCAAACTTAAAGGAACTTTAAAAGACTTTCATACACTTCAATATACTTCGATAAATTTTCACACACTTCAACATACTTCGATGAACTTTAATAAATATAAACAAATTTATTTTATACTTCAACAAACTTCAATGAATTTTTATAAACTTTGACTAATTTCAAATATTCGAAATCTATTGAAGTTTTTTTAAGGTTGTCAAATTAAGTCAAAAGTCCATCAAATTTCACATAGATTCTTATAAATTCCATTAAAGTCTAACAAAGATGAATGTACTAGTTAGGCTGATATTAAAGTAGAAAGTTAGATTTAACCAATATTTAGGTAAACATTTAAATAAGGCTTATCTTAAATATTAAAGGTTTAATTCCACTTTTATTGAAGATGATCAGTACAAACGGCTCTTAGTGAAGATCAATGATCTGATTAAGCTAATGTTAAAGATAAACTTCCTTATTAAGCTAATAGAAGGTGAACGTATTGGTTATACTAATTTTCTAAAAGAATAATTTGATTACGTGTTAAAGAAAATATAAGTAATTTGCACATAATATATAAAGACTCTAGAGCATACACTGCACTAGGATAAATGGATACTACATATATCACTACAAAACTCACATATGACATACCCCTAAACATATTGTTAATCTTCAATACAATTCATTTGGACAGTTCATCTCCAATATTGTTGGAATTACACTGTTCTTTTTTAAAATCCATATAATTGAAAGATTCTGCTACATTATTGGTCTAATCAAACTGTTTTTCTTTTACACGAGTCAAAATAAGGTTATTTAAATTCAATATCGACCCAATTAGATGAATCTATATAGACCTTGATGCACGTTGGCAGACTTCAATAGACTTTAATATACTTTAACAAACTTTAACAAATTTTAAGGAATCTTTTTTTTTTAACACACGCACCCGACAAACACACCCGCACGTCGTAGTGGGATTTCACCACCTATGGGTATCGAACCCAAGAGCTCGTTTTGAAACTCCTCAAAGTCTATCACTGAGGTAAGGACTCGAACAAAAAAAAACGATTTTAAGGAATCTTAACAGACATCGACAAATGATAATAAAGTCTGATAAACTTCTACAAACTTTAAAACATCAAAGCTCATTGGTATCTATCAAAGCATGTAAACATCCGTCGATGTGTGTTAAAGTTTCTGATATTCATTGATGTCTATTAAAGTATGTTAATATCGGTAAAGCTTAAAAACTTTTAACAAACATTGACAAAATTTAATTGACTTCACTACACTTCAATAAACTTGGATAGACTTCAACAAACTTCATATGAATTTGATACACTTTAAAGTGTTGAAGTTTGCCTATGAGCATCAATCTGTCTACTGAAGGCCATCAAAGTCTATTAAAGTCCACTAAAGTTTATCAACATCCTCCTCAGCTTATCAAAGTATGTAGGAGAGTATTGCAAACGGTCAAAATTTGTTGAACTCCATGAAAGTGTAACTAAAGTCTATTTGCTTAGAGTTATTCCGAAGATGAAACTGACCATATTTGGTTGATATTAAAGTTTAACTATTGGATTCAACAGATATTCAAGATCAATGAATAGATTAGGTAGATATCAATGATGAGAAATTTGCTTGCATGTATATTGTAGATGATTAGTTTAAATGAATTCATAATGAAAATTAATAGTTCAATTAGGTCAATGTTGAAAATAAAATCCTGATTATGTTAATAATTAAAATCAGTATAATGATTAGACCAAATAATTAGATTAGGCACTTAGAAGAGCATAAGTGGTCAAACATGATGGACAATAACTTGACAAGATGAATGGACACCTATAGGATCACTTGAAAATTCATGTATGTCATATCCCATATAAAGAAATTGTTGAGAATGAGATTTGTCACTCTAATGAAAATCATCTCTTTTACTAGAATTAAAAAGTAGAAAAATGTTGATTTTTTCTTAACTGTCCATTTGGAAGCCACCAATTCAATGGTCATGATCATTCGATAAGCATAATTTTTATGTAAATGTCCATCCACAATATCTTGCAATTTAAATGGTCTAAATTGAACTGCATGTAGGACAAGCATATGATGGACGAGGCAAGACAACTTAAAAATTGGTGATTAATGGTCCAATCAAACCAATGTTAAGGACAAACATCTTGATAGTCTAATTTTGAAATTGAGGTCCAAGTCATCTGTTTAAAGGTCTCAATGACTGTGTGTTGGTGTGTCAATAGATACTCATTGGACCACTCTAAAACTCACATAGGCCTTATCCTATTCCCATAAATTTCTTAGAAAGATATTTCTCATTATTAGACAGATGATTAAGAAATAAAAAAAATTTAAAAAAAAATCTTGAGGTGTAGTTAAGGTTTTGGATGATGAAAATGATATATAATACTTCTTATAGTAGATAAAATAACAAAGTTATTTGAGGCCTACCATATTGCATGTGTGAGATTTACTCCACGCATCAAGTTCAATCCCCTATGATAAGCTTTGCAACAAAAAATCATCCAGATCTAGAACCTAGGTAGGCCACACCTCTAGAAACAATGGAGATGCAATGCTAAATATAGATTTGTTTTTGAGATCACCATAGTGTCTATCCTTCAGCAAACTATTCACCTGATATTAGAATCAAGTGAAGATATAAAAATTAACATAATTCAAGACAGAGGAGTGTTACATTATGAATTTAGTATACTAAGTAGCAATTTTACATTATTCATACTGACGTGGCTCATCTTAGTTTTGCATGTGGTTGATATTTTGCATGTACAGTGAATGTAAAGGCGACCACTTGATGGAAGTAGTAGATTTCACATATATACATGATGAGCCCCAAAGAACTTTTACACATGAAATAGGTGTTGTACATGATTCTATTCAGCTTTAGAGGGTTTTTTCACTCATCCAAATCATCTATGACACCTATTTTAAGTGATGCATGGAATTAGCACAAAAACATTCAAGGCTTGTCGGGGCCCACCAATTGTATATGCAAATTATAATCCATCCATTGAGTTATGTCCTTGATTATATGTCATCGAGATAAAAATCATTTAAATGCATAGTTCAGGTGGGTGACACCAAGAGCTGATTTGGTTTTCTAATTACTTATGAAATGTAAAGTAAATAAGTCATCATTATCATTTTGATGTATTTGTTTAAGTAGGAATAATGACTTGCAAATTGAGAGTCAAATTAACTCTTTAATCATTACATTTTTATATTATAAATCACAAATTTTACAATGATGTAATGATTCCACGTTGCAACAAACAATATAGCAAAATCATCAATGCAATCAAATATAAGTGCTATTACCACGTGATAATAAAAGTAAATAATCATTATCCATTTAAGGTGTGTTTGGTTTTTCAAACTTCTGGTAAATACATTACAAAAGAATAATAATTATTTCCTTCGGTAATTACAGCATTGTTACCTATGCTTAATTTGACACTTACTTTTTTTAGTTCTAAAATCGAGAACACTACCAAATATATGTGGGGCCCACCGTGATGTTTGTGGCTTATTCATACATCTATCTATTATGCAAGCTGAATTTAGGGCTTCACCAAAAAAATTAAGCTAATAAAAATCTCAAGTGAACTGCATCATAGGACTTAGGGAATCAAACTTCTACTGTTAAAAACTTATCAATGTCATTGTTTCCTTTAGTATGGGCAACTTGAGTATTGGATCGGCCTTATTTTTCGGCTAATGCTTAAAAATGTTTAGTTAAAACGAACGGACAATGCAGATATATCATACATATTATGGCAGGGCCCAAAAATTTAAAACAGTCTTTTTGACTTGGTTTTCAAAGTAGAAATACATTTGCACTTTCAAACTGGGGAAGGAATAATAGTTACTAATTCATAATGTACTTACATGAGATTTAGAAAATCAAACATACCCTTATAGTCATTTACGATTGTAAATGGAGAACCATACCATTTTGTATTTGGTTTTCAATTTCTTATATAATAAAAAGTAAATTAGCCATCATTATCACTTTAAGGTAATTGTTTAACAATAATTGAGATATATAAATAGCGAATTAAATATACTGATAAAGTAAAAAGGTGAAGGAAGTTGTAATTATTATATTTTTACTTTATAAAATTATCTATTTTAAGGTGGTATTGAGATTAAAAAAAAACAATAGTACTAAACTCATAATGACTCATAATGACAGTTAAATGAGAAAAGAAATAAAAAAAAGTACCAAACACATCATGGCAATCAAATGTGGGTGATGTCACCACATAGTTACTGTGTGACTAATCAGTACTCATTTATAGTCATCCATAGGTTTTTCTATGGGGTTAGTATGGTATATATCTTTCATCAAACCCATTAATTGAGTGACTCCGATGAATGTAGGATTATTATTATTATTATTATTTTATAAAAAAAAAAAGACTAATCCAAAACTCGAAAAAGCCACAACACAGGAACTTGAAGGTTTTAAGAGAAAATTTTACATAATTCCATGTAGTGTCACCCATGACAGTTTTTTGTCAGGCTAATATTGTGTTTGCACGGTTCAAATAAGGATTCTTGCTTGATGGACGGAGTAGATTTACATACACAACATGGTGGGCCTCATAAAGCTTGGGTGTTCTATGCAGCGGCATGATTAGTTTTGTAGACGATTCGGCTCTTATTTCCACACCGGAAGTACTTGTAAAAAGGCTACCTAAACCTAAGCCGAATGGTCGGTGAGCCCCACCTTGATGATCCTTACGGAACATCCACGTCGTCCATTGTTTTTTTAAGACTTGCATTTTATTCCAAATACCAAGTAGATCTGAAGTTTAAGTGGGCCACAACATAAGAACCAGTGGTTTTGGGAGCGCCCACCATTACGTTTATATGCTATCCAACCCCTTGATAAGGTGAGTCCCACCACCAAGATGAAGGGAAAATCATGGCAGTGGATTGCATACTAACACTGGCTATTGGATGGTGCTATGTGGGCCCCAAAATAGAGTATGTGTTTTATCCACTCTATCCATCCATTTTTCCAGCTCATTTTAAGTGAAGAACCCAAAAATGAGGCCGATCCAAATCTCAGATGGACCACACCAAATGAAATTAGTGGCAATTAAATGGCCACCATTAAAAACTTCCCTGATCCCACTGTAATGTTTATCTGTCATCAAATCCATGGATTAGAGCACACAGACCTGGATGAAGGTAAAACACAAATATCATCTCGATTGAAAACTTTATGGCTCCCAAAAAGTTTTCAACGGTAGGTGTTGAATTGCCACTATTTTTTGTGGTGTGCTCCACCTGAGATTTGGATCTGACTCGTTTCTGGCTTCATGCCCTGAAATTAGCTGAAAAAAAAAGATATACGGCGTGGATAAAACTCATACATCATGGTGAGGCCCACAGATATCTCAGCTAACTATGTGTCCCAAAGAAGTTTTTAATGTTGGGTGTTCAATCACCACTATTTTCTTTGGTGTGGTCTACAGGGATTTAGACCTGCTTTATTTTTGGGACCAGGCCCTGAAATGAGCTGAAAAAATGGATGGAAGGTGTGGATATAAAATACATACATCATAGTAGGCCCTACAGAAGTGGACGCACTAAGCTCAGTGGTACCTAGGATCCACCGGTCCATAAATATTACTATTATTAAATAGGTGCTGTCCACCGCTCCCTTTGTACCAACCCAACCCAATGGCAATTCTACCTAGCTTATTCTTTGACCCCTCTTATGTGCAAAAACCATTGATGTTCATCTGACCGTTCATTTGTCTTGTCCGTTACATCAAATACGAATCACCACCATCAAGGGAATTTCAAAAAATTATAATGTTTCGAAAACTTAGGTGGGCCGCACTGTAGAAATTAGAGGATTTAGGCATGATTTTGGGACGCGGTATGGCTGGTGACCCCAACACCAACTAGCTCACCAACTAGCTCGCTGGTGTTAAAGCTCTATGGGTCCCGTCATGATGTATGTGTTTTATCCATGCCATAGATCCATTTTTATAGCTCATTTTAGGGCATGAAGCCAAATTTGAAGCATATCCAAAGCTCAAGTGGACCACATCACAGAAAACAGTGGGGACAATGATATCCACCATTGAAGCCTTTCATGGGCTCACCATGATATTTATTTTCTATCCAAACTGTTCATAAGGTCATATAGACATGAATGAAGGGAAAACACAAATATCAACTTGATCCAAAGCTTCAGATGTCCAAAAGAAATTTTCAACAGTATGCCTTCAATCTCCACTGTTTCCTATGGTGTGGTCCATTTGATCTTTAGATCTGGCTCATTTTTAGGCTCACACCCAAAATGAGCTGAAAAATAGATGGACGGCCTGGATAAACACATACATTATTGTGGGTCTACATAGCCTTGACACCAGCTAGCTTGTTGTTGCTGGGGTTACCAGTTAAACCGTGTCCATGATTTTGTACTGTTTTCCATGGCACCAGTTCTGTATGGGCTGCCAACCATTAAACGACGCACCAGGTGTATTGTGTACCTGATGCATATGAAGGGCCTGTTTGTTAAATCTGAACTCTGAAACCTGAATTTTGAATCTGAAGTTTGCAAACCTGTTTGGTAAGTCTGAAAATTAAGTAAACAATTGTGATTGAATTCCTACCATTAAAAACTTCATGAATTCTACCTTAATATTTATTTGACATCCAACCTATTGATAAGCTCGTAGAAACTTAGATGAATAGATCACACAAATATAATCTTAATCCAAATCTGTTGTGGCCTATGAGAAATTTTTAATGGTCAATTATTACTATTTTCTATACTCCATTTGAGATTTGGATCTACTTCATTTTTTTGAATCATGCCCTAAAATGAGCTTATTTCAATTTGGATTGACAACATGGATTTTGCCCACCTCGGTTGATTGAAGGAAGCCGATTGTCCATCCAGGATGTCAGAGTGGGTGTGAGTGCGTGTCCAAAGAAAAAAGCTATTGGATGGTGCTGTGTGGTCCCACAATGATGTATGTGTTTTATTAGCATGGTATATTCACTTTTCCAAATCCTACGGGAGGAATGATCCATAAAAACGAGGAAGATCCAAAACTCATGTGAGCTACACGATAGGAAATAAAGGTGATTGGATGCCCACCATTAAAATTTTCATGGGGACCTCAAAAGCTTTGGATGAAGCTGATATTTGTGTTTTCCTTCCTCTAGGTTTGTGTGACCTAATTGATATGTTACATGGTAAATAAGCATTGCAATGGGCCCTGGGAAGTTTTTAATGGTGTGTGTTCAATTACCACTGTTTTCTTATGGTATGGTCCACTTGAGATTTAGATATGTCTCAGTTTTGGTCTCAGCCTATAAAAGTGATATGAAAAATAGATGAACAGTGTGAATAAAATACATACATCATGGTGGGCCCACAGATCATTGTCGTAGCGTGTTAGTAGGAAATCCAAGTCGGGCTCGAGATCCACCAATTTCATGCAGCAAATTCACGAAGATGACCATAAGTTTTGTAAACCCCACCATGATATATGTGTTATATCCACATTGTATATTCATTTGGTGAGATCACTTTCAGTCATGAGCTTTTAAAAAATACATGGCTAAAGCTTAAGTAAATCACAAAACAAAAAATGGCGAGGACAATGATTTCTACTATTGAAACCTTCCTAAGCTCCCCATAATGTTTATTTGCCGTCAAACTTATTCATGAAGTCACGCATACATAAATAAAGTAAAGAAACAAATATTAGATTGATTCAAAACTTCTATGCCCCCAACAAGTTTTCAATGATAGACATTTAATCCCTTGCTTTATGTAGTGTGGTCCATTTGAAATTTGGATCCACCTCACTTATGGGCCCATGCCCCAAACGTATCTCATAAAATGGGTGGATGGTACGCATATAATACATATATCATAGTGGAGCCATAAAACTTGGTCATTTCAACACTGGGTAAGTCGGTGGTGTGTAACACACCTAGCAATATTCTAGGGAATTGAGAAGGACCCCACCAAGAGCTGTCGAGGGTTATGTTATTTTTTATAACATTTTAGGGCATAAAGATAAAATGAGAGGCAGATCTAAGGCTCAAGTGGGCTACAGTGTAAGAAAGAAATAGTGAAAATTGAGTACCTATTATTGAAAATTTCTCAGGCTACATCTGGCTTTGATAAAACTAATATTTGCTTTTTCCCCTTCACCGAAATATGTGTAACCTTATAAAGACGTTAGATGGCAAACAAACCTCACAGTGTACCCTAGATAGGTTTCAACTATAGTTGTCCAATTCCCACTGTCTTATGTGGTGTGGTTCACTTGAGCTTTGGATGTGCTTCATTTTTTGGGCTTTTGCTCTAGTTTGCTGTGATATGGCCCACTGGAGCCTTGGATCTGTATAATTTTTATTTTATTTTATTTTGCTAAAACCTTAGAATGATATGACAAAATGAATGAATGGCGTGGATAAAACCCACACATCGTGGTCCCCACTCTGAGCTAAGACTAGCGGAATCCGCTACCATATACGGGTGCCAAAGTTCTGGGTGGGAACCTGACGTAGGGCCCACCTGGATGTATGTATTATACATCCATGCCGTCCATCTAGTTTTTAGCTTATTTTAGTGTATGGTCCCAAAAATGATACAGATAAAAATTACTTGTGGACCACACAACAGAAAAGAGTGGTCTTTGAACGCCCATCATTAAAAGCTTTCCATAAAGACATGATGAATGGATTTTAAAATATTTAAAAACAATAAAAAAAAAAACCACAAATATCAGTTTGATCTAAAACTTTTGTGGCCCATAAATGATTTTTAATTGTCAATAATCACTTTTTCTGGTTGTGGGTTCCACCTGAAATATGTCTCTCCTTCGAATTTTTTGTAACATGCCGTGAAATAATGAGAAATTTACCACCGTAGGACTCATTTATGGCCCATTTACCCGCTACGCCCTCTCCTTTTAACCCGACCAGAATAAGGCCCAGATGTACGGACGACTTGCCTAAGGTTGAAAATGCCCCCTTCTTTTTACTTCAAGCGGATTGGCTGGTGCCTATGTTGACCAGCTAAAAAGAGGGTTTATTCTGGTCAGGTAAAAAAGAGTGGGCATAAGCGGGTAAATGCGCCATAAATGAGTTGTACAGTGGTAAATTTCTATAATGGAAGCGGACTGCGTACTGAGTAAACTCCGTGGGTCTACCGTGATTTATGTATTTTATCCACTCCGTCCATCCATTTTACCGGATAATTTTAGGGCTTGAACTTAAAAATAAAGTATATACAAACCTCAAATGGACCACATCATAGAAGACAGTGTGAATTGAACATCTACCGTAAAGTTTCTTGGAGGCACGGAAGTTTTGGATCAAGCTTTTATTTGTGTTTTCCCTTCATTCGTATCTGTGTGATCTTATAAATAGGTTGGATGAGAAATAAAAATTACTGTGGGCCATAGAAAGGTTCCAACAGTGAAAGTCATTATTCCAACTGCTTCCTATGGTATGGTTCACTTGATCTTCGGGTATGCTTAAATTTTTGTCTCAACCCCTTAAATAAGATAAAAAAACGGATGGACGGTGTGGATAGACCAGATACATTCACGGTGGGCCCAACAGAGCGCACTGACTAACTGGTACGCAATCCGATTTCTAAAATGGGCACAAAAACAGATGAACGGAGCGGATACACAATGCGTACAGGGGTCGCAGCCAAGTCGGAATCCCCATATCTATCACGAGTTCGTTTTGTCTCTGTCACGAGACACAATATGTCGCAGCCCAGTGGGGCCACATTCAGAGTGATGCGAAAATCGGAGCCGTCCATTTTTTTTGGAATCGATCTTTTACAGTTGATAATGTTGGCTATCAAGATATATAGATGAATTTCAGATAATGGAAAAAGATCCCCCAGTGGCTTTACTCAAATCTAAAAATCAAAGGTTAGGATCCTCTTTTACAGGTGATTATAGGTAAACAGCTTACAAATGGTAGTAACGAAGATATGGACGGTTGAAGTCATCGTACCACTCACCATTTGGGCTCCAATGGACTGCGAAATACACTCAATATCAGTCGCGACAGACACAAAAACAAATATCCCAATCCCAGATTGCAAAAGCATATCCGATCCGAGGAAGAATCTTACTCTTTGAACCTCGAGCAAGGATATGAACAGTGAATTCGAGCTTTGATTTTTGACAAGTGGGGCCATGGGAATTCTCTTGATCGTTGGTCTGATAGGCCCACCGTGGATGGGGGATTCTAAAAACATTAGCTTGATTGAACAATCCTAACCTTTCAATTGCTGGTCTGCAATAGACGGTCAGGAGGAAAATACAGTAGCGGTCTAGATTCGTTCGAAAAAGTACCAAATATTAGATGGGCACGGGCTCACAATCTAGGGTATTATTTCGAGCTTGGTCAATCCATCTTAGGGCCCATGAGATAAAGGGTCTGGATCAACGAGATTTTAAGCCACATTTTTCTAAATAAGAGCTCAAGGATGAGGTGGCCTTCCGTTCGATACTTGGACGAGTAAATAGGAATATCACGCGGATTGCCTGTAGCCCCATCACCAGGGATATTCCTGGTTACCCCACCATGTGCGGCCCACCGTGATGCGTGTGTTTTATCGATGCCGTCCATCCATTTTCCTCCCACCGTGATGCTTGTATTTTATCCATGCCGTCCATCCATTTTCCCGGATCATTTTAGGATATGAACCAAACTTTGAAGTATATCCAAAGCTCAAGTAGACCGTACCATAGGAAAGAGTGGGGATTGAACATCTACGGTTGATAACTTCTTAGGGGTCACAAAAGTTTTAAATCAACCGTGGTTTTCCTTCATCCAGTTATATATGAACTTATGATCAACTTGGCTGGCAAATAAACCCTACAGTAGGCTTTATAAAGTTTGCAATGGTGTGCATGAATTCACATAGATGAGGTAGATACAAAGTTAAGTGGACCACACTACATGAAAAAGTAAGAATAATGACACTCTCGGATCTTCTTTAAAATTCATTGTGATGTAAACATTTATCATCCAACCTATTGATAAGGTCCCCTTGTACTTTTATTTTTCACACACACAGCACATGCACTCACACCACAACAGGTGCTAGAACGCATGGCCTCACCTTGATAAGGACTCGACTTGGATGAGAGGAAAACACATATATTACCTTAATTCAAAACTTTTGTGATCCTTAACTGTTAGCATACAATCAATACCATTTCACGTGGGGTGGTCCACTTGAGCTTTGGATCTACTTGGATTTTAATTTCATATCAAGAAATTGGATAGCCAACATTAATATGGCGTCTCCAATTAGAGCAGACCGAGTAAGTGTATTTAATCAACTTTGTGAGAACCACCTTCATATATACATCAGCTCAAAATCAAAATATATCTA
Source organism: Magnolia sinica (assembly GCF_029962835.1). Taxonomy (NCBI): domain Eukaryota; kingdom Viridiplantae; phylum Streptophyta; class Magnoliopsida; order Magnoliales; family Magnoliaceae; genus Magnolia; species Magnolia sinica. Next base: position 79,867,707 of record NC_080582.1, read on the forward strand.
AAACTCAAGTGGCCCACATTAGAGGAAGCAGTGGGAATTGAATACCCACCGTTGAAAAAAAAAATCATCATGACCTTTGAACAATTTGGATGACATATGTGTTAGGATTTTGGTCTGCGGAATCACACAGATCTAGATCTAGGATAGCAATACAATGGCACTAAGCAAACACAAGAGAACACACAGATTTTACGTGGAAAACCCCTTCGAGAAAGCAATAGAATTCCACTATGAAAGCATCAATTACAAAGAGAGAGGACTTACCCAATTCAAACAACCTCGAATCTCACCCTTGCTACACCCTTTGATAACTCTAGAACCCTTTAGAATACCTGTAGGAAGCCTTAGAATACTTTCCTCATTATCCCTAGAAAAATCCTAGGGACCCCTATTTATAGTTTAGGCAACTTCCTTTCGCACATTGCGAAAGACTGACTCAAATTTCCGCAGTCCGCATCAGATTCGGAAACGAATCTACGTAACTACGATTAGTCGAGCCGAGGCTACGATTGGTCGTAGGACCCCTACGACCGGTCAAGTCATCCCTTCGACCAGTCGAGTATCTCGGACACTAAAATACATAGCCGCTGGACTTTGAGTTGAGCGGGCTACGACCAGTCGAGCCGCTCTCTACGACCAGTCATGGCTAAGCCACGACCGGTCGACCAATGCCAAAAAACTGATTTAAGGCATCTGATAACAATCTCCACCATGTCTTCAATCTTCAACCTTGTAGCTCCTTGATCTATTCTCTTATTTCTTCATTGCATCATAGCTTCTCGTGCACACTCCATCATTCTTTTATGCTATCGCTAAGCTTAGAGAAGTTACACATAACTTGAACTTCTCTAAAGGAACGATCTAGGTGAGCATGTCTGCCGGATCAAAATCCACGTGCCCAACCATCTTCATTCTTGTCTTCAAAAAAAAAAAGACGTAGTCTTGCCATCTCACCGCTACTCAATATTGCTTGTCAGGGTACTTGCTTACAACATTGATAGCCTGTGAAATAACCGGCCTAATCGAGACCATGGCATATACTGCCAACCGCATTCAAATAAGGCTCATGATATATATCCTGTTTTTTCTCATCTATTTTGGCACATGTCCTGAGGAAAACTTGAGGAGAGACACGTAAGGAACGCTCTCTGGCTTTACATGGTCCATCACCTCCTTGATCAATACCTACACGCAAGGTATTCCTCCTATGATCACCAAAGCCTACTCCTCCTTCAGTCTTAATACCGAAAACCATCTTTGCAGCCTCCGATCCTTCATCCTGAATGTTTCACTTAACCGAGTCTTCAGTACATTGATTGGAAACATGTCATAATTGGTGATCTACATGTCATCAATTCCTGACTCACCATGAAAGAATCAAATCACTCCCTAGGCGACAGGTCGAACAACGACCTCCTGTAAAGTCTTTTCTCAGCCCCTCTAACTTCGAACCGCTCCGGTTGTTTCATGTAGATCTGTTCTTTATTTTTCCTTGTAGAAGTGCAAAATCCACATTCATCCTTCCAGTTCAAGATCATATTGGCCAACCAACGCCAATCAGGGATCTAATCGACACCTGCTATACCGTTGGCGCGAACATCTCTGAGAAATCGATCCCTTCTCTTTGAGTATAACCCTTCGCCACTAACCTCGTCTTGTATTTATGTTGTATCTTCCTGAAGATCCACCTATATTCAACCACTTTCCGGCCCACTGGAAGCTCCACCTGCTCCTATATGTCGGTCTGGTATAACGAATCCATCACATCGCCCATAGTTTCCTTCCACTTCTCAGCACCAGGCTCACCTAGAGCCATCTGAATAGAAGATGAATCCCCTACGATATTGGAGTCATCCATATACCATGCCGATATCTTACGATCATGCCGTGTGATTCTTCTCATAGGTGGTTGCTCCACCTGCTTTGTATCCTTGTCCGCGCGTCTCAGCCTTCCTGCCCTGCCTGCTCATGTGGTCATGCCCAACATGCCACACACGTGCAGAGGTGGATTCCGCTACAGCCACGGCAACTCCACCTTTTGAAGTGCTCTTGATCAACCTGTACAAGTTACCGAGTCGTTGCACTTTCATGATTACACATGCCCCCTTAGATATCTTAAGAGCACTATCCATACCTGTGTACTTGCATCCTTTTGTCTCAAGCACACCAAGAGAAATCTGATTCTGCTTCAAATCAGGAATGTGCCTGACATCAGTCAAGGTACGCTCCACCCCATCAAACATCCTGATGCACACCGAACCAACAGCTACAACATTACAGGCAATGTCATTGCCCATAAATACCTGTCCACCATCGCACTCCATGTAGCTTGTGAACCAACTCCGATGAGGAGTCATGTGAAAAGATGCCCCTGTGTCTAGCATCCACTCGTCCTTACGATCATCGTATGGCCGTTTGAGCGAAGAAACAGATAAAACATCACCATCACATCTACTTGATCCATCTGACGTGGCAGCATTAGCTTCTCTGTACGAAGCCTTAGAATCTTCTCTCTTTGATTTAGAATTTTCACAATCCTTCTTCATATGTCCTTCCTTCCCACAATTTCAGCACTTTACTTTTCCTTTGCCCTTGCCCCTGGATTTGAATCTAGAACCTGAAGAACCTGTACCTTGTTGAGAATTCCTACCCCTTGTAAACAGTGCCTCAGAAGATATCCTCATGTTGACGTTAAGTTTTCTCATAGCTTTCCCTTGAAGGGCCGAGATAACGGTGTCGACACTCAGGGTTTTATTCATGCTGCATATAGTGTCCTTGAATGACTCATACGACGCCGGAAGAAAATTCGGCAACATACATGCTTGTTCTTCATTTTTCATTACTTCCTCCATATCCAACAATTTGCAAACTAATTTATTAAAGTTGCTGATGTGAGCCTCCAGATCTCCACCATCTGTCATCTTGAAGTTATACCACTGCTACTTCAAGTGTAGACGATTTTCAGAGGATTTTTTCGCATAGACATCCTCTAACTTTGCCCATAACTTAGCCGCAGTTTTCTCCCTCATGACATTGTAGAGAACCTCATCCATGAGACATAAATGGATCGATGATAAAGCTTTCTTATCAAGAGTATTCCAATCATCATTAGTCATAGTAGACTTTCGCTCCTCGAGAGCACCATCTTCGTCTTGCTTGATCAAGGAACTCATTATCTTGATCTTCCATAACTCAAAATTATTTTTCCCTGAGTACTTCTCAATATCATACATAGTGCTTGCCATTGTTACTAATCCCTCAGATTCAGATCTGTGCCCCAACGATTGATCTGATACCATTTATTGGGATTTTGGCCTGCGGAATTACACAGATCTAGATATAGGATAACAATACAATGGTACTAAACAAACACGAGAACACACAGATTTTACGTGGAAAATTCCTTCGGGAAAAAATCACGGCACAAAGCGACAAAATTCCACTATGAAAGCATCAATTACAAAGAGAGAGGACTTACCCGATTCGAACAACCTCGATTCTCACCCTTGCTACACCCTTTGATAACCTTAGAACCCTTTAGAATACCTTTATGAAGCCTTAGAATACTTTCCCCATTATCCCTAGAAAAATCCTAAGGACCCCTATTTATAGTTTTAGAAACTTCCTTTCGCACATTGCGAAAGACTGACTCAAATTTTCGCAGTCCACGTCATATTCGGAAACGAATTTGCGTAAATACGACTAGTCGAGCCAAGGCTACGACCGGTCGTAGGACCCCTACGACTCGACTACGACCGGTCGAGTCATCCCTTCGACCAGTCGAGTATATCGGATACTAAAATACATAGCCGTTGGACTTTGAGTTAAGCGGGTTACAACCAGTCGAGCCGCTCTCTACGACCAATCGTGGCTAAGCCACCACCGATCGACCAATGCTAGAAAACTGATTTAAGGCATCTGGCAACCATATACATCTTTGGATATGCTTCAATTTTAGGATCATGGGCTAAATAATCTATTAAAACGGATGGACGGTGTAGATAAGACACGTACATCACGTGTGACCCGACAGAGTAACTCAGTACGCCAACGGGTCAGAGTAACTCAGTACGCCAACCTTCTCCATGACATCATCAACGAAGCCGCGGGCCTGTTCGTGGAAACTCAACGCCCGAGGAGAATTCTGTATTTTTCGCATCATCTCCTCGGGCCGAGGACAATATAGACTCATACTCTTTATCTTCTCTCCGCCCGTCTCTCTCTTTCTATCTTTCTCTCTCTCTCAGGAGAGAGATGCCGAGCGAGGAAGAAGCTGGTGGTCCTGTTCTCATCGAATTCAATCCTAACCGTCCAAACATGGCCCATCCTCTCTCATCAATCCCATCACCACCACCATCATCATCATCACCACCATCGCCTGCTCATCATCTTCCAATATCTTCACCAACAGTAAAAACCCCAAACCCTAGGCTGCTGTCGTTCTTCCTCCAAGCCCTAGTCATGGCCCTCTCCATATCCCTCTTCTTCCTCTTCGTCGTCATCGCCGCCCTCCTCCTCCTCCACATCTGCGTCGCCGGCAGTGCCCTCCGCCGCCGCAGCCATAGCCGACGCACTCTCCACCGCCTCCAGCCCCCCGACCGCTCCGATCTCCGGTCCGGCCTCTCCCTAAAGGCCCTCGACAACCTCCCCTGTTTCCACCACGTCGCCGGCCCTTCCTCCGACTGTGCCGTCTGCCTCGACGTCTTCTGCGAGGGCGACCGCTGCCGGCTTCTCCCCGGCTGTAGCCACTCCTTCCACGCCGCCTGTGTCGACACGTGGCTCGTGAAGGTTCCCGCCTGCCCGATCTGCCGCACCAGTGTCGTCCAGTGAGGGCGATGCATCTTGGATCAGAGAGACGTTGGGCCCATCTCAATTCCTTGTAAGATCTGTAACGCTTGTGGTTTTGACTATTGTATAATGTAGATATAGTAAAATGCAATTTTGAGTTTCAACCGTTTGGATTCGTTTCGTTTCAATTGGATGGAATTCGTCAATTTGGAGAGAACGAGGCATGGTATGATTTATATGGATTGGTAGACAGCTTCTTCCATTTATTTATTATTTGTTGAATGGAATTGGAAATTTCAGTCAAATTTTCAGTAGAGACTTATCCAGCAAGATTCTAGGATAGATGTATATTGTATCATCAGCCCTTAGCAAGTGGGGCCCATAGTATGGCGATCCGGTCCGTTGATTGCCATGCCCCACATTTCTCCTGGATTGTGAGATAATTGTCCTATCCAATCCTATCTTTGGTAATTTTTCTTCAATAATTGTGATCCTTTGCTTCTTTTTTCCTTATCCTTCTATCTATGGGAGAAAGGCTAAGATGATGATGAAGATTATCCGTCTGTTTAATTTAAACAAATCCTTTTGATGGTCCCTACATTCGATGAACATCAGTCATGGCCCTGTTCGTAGAGAGCAGGTAAAAGAGGAAGGTGGATGTCTAGTGGAAGATCAGTCAAAAGCTTCTGCCACCATTTAAGAGCCAACCCCAAATTGTTGGGGTAAAGGCTAAGATGATGACAGCGATCATCGGTCCTTAGTTCCAACTTCCAAGTATAATTGAGAGGAACGTACCTCCTCCAATGCTTTAAGGCGGATGAGGTCTGCGCTGAGTTACAGTTGCAGATTGGATTTGTTGGCGCATGTGTGTGTTCACGTAAGTTTGGCCACATGGCCCATTTAGTTATCCACTAAAACGTAGCTGAACGAGTCTCATGCACAGCTGATCGTGCAGGAGAACAAATGGAACGAGGCCGGTTTCTCCGCGACAATGGGCATAAAATCTCAATGGCAAAGTATTCTATTAAGATATAAATACCGTAATAATGTGATGCAAGATCATCATTCATCAATAAAACAAAACGAGTGTTTAAGAAAAACTCTGCTGTGAGGGTAAATACCATGTGCCGTGGTGATCCAACGACCAACATCACACAGAGCCTCTTTCAATCGTTGATCTTCAAACCAGCTGTCTTCAATCGTCGATCTCTACCAATCATCGGGATTGAGGAGATTCGGGATTTTTTCACTTATTGGTCCCTTGTTATCCTTTTAGAAAATCTACCTCTGAGGCAAACCCCCTTGCTACGGAGGGGTCGTCTGATCCTTCTTGCAGTGTGGGGTTCTTCGCCCTTGTAGAAACATGACTATATCTCATAATTTCCTATAATAATGTTTTAAATTTTCAAATAAAAAGGAAAAAAAAAAATTATTCCTAGGACAATTATGCTTACTTTTGTTTGTTAGGAGCTCTGTTGTGCTTTGGCTGAAAAAATATATATTTTCTTTAGGAATCGTATTTTATTTATTGTCATAAGGTTTTAATGGAAAGACCTTATAATCTCTCTTTCAAAGTTGAAGTTATGCTTCTAAAAGCACCCGTGTCTATTTGAAGGTCCTTGTGTCACTGGAGTCTCTAGGCCAAATTATCCTGTGACTCCAGGAGAAGGGCTGCTCTTATGTTTTTTTATTAGGAAAGTCAGCACATGCCAGGGGTTAGCAACTGTTTATTAAGAAGATAGGACTGAAGTGGTAACACAAGGTATAGGGTTGGACACCTGCCCGGTGCCAGAAGGTCGAAAGGGTTAGTGTTATGAGCCTCAAATGAGAGACCCTGTAAGTGTGTGTAGATGCTGTTGATATTCTTCTCTTGAAAGAGTTGGATCTTCTTTTCTCATTCTTGCTGTCAGTCGAATCCGTTCGTCTTCCTGTTCAATTCTTCATTGAGGAATGCTACCTGCAGGTGTTGGTCTTCAAATGTCAAACACAAATGGCCTACACGTGCCAACATGGGATGCATGTGTGTGATCTAGGCCATTAGTCAAGCAGGTCTGATGGTGAATGTGTCCCAGCCCAAAAACCAGGCAACTCCACTTTTCAGGACAGTTGTGTCAAATGTATATTGAAAAAGGACTGCGCATGAGGATAACCAACTGTCCAAAATCACAGTACATGGTGTCACACCTAAGTGGGCCATGGTGGAGATTCTTGGGCTACAACACCATCAGGTCAGCCTAATGAATTGGAAGTTGTGGTGCAGATGCACCTCTATGAAATAGCATTCCTCTTGGGTACCAACACAAGCATCTTTCTTTACTCTTCGGGCAGCTGTACTGGAAACACTAGCTTGAACCACCATAGATCATCTGATTTTGATATGCTTGATTTGCGAAAGACTCACTTTTTTCTCATACAGAATCCCGAAGAACTTGAATGGAACAGTTTGAACAAAAATACTAGTTTTGATTTTATTTTTATTTTTATTTTATTGGGGGCGGAACCGATCAATGGCTGACAATGTGAAAATGGAAAAGGAAATCTAATTGCAGGAAGCTTTTTTCTTTTTCTTTGATGAACCGATCGATGGCTGACAACGTGAAAATGGAAAAAGAAATCTAATTGCAGGAAGCTTTTTTCTTTTCTTTTTCTTTGATACTTACTGTAATTGGGGTTGGGGTTTGATACTTACTGTAATTGAGGTTGGGGTTTGATACTTACTGTAATTGAGGTTGGGGTTATTGTGGTTTACATTGACAAAATGAGATTTCTATTCTTTTGCAAGTAGATGTTTGCTGAATCTGATGCATGTCACCAGTGCATTACATTGATAGGCCTAGACCTAATTGGACTCATGGTGTTCCATAACGGTGGCAACTGTTACACGCTACGGGGTTGTAACGGTCGTAATAGCCATTATGGAAAAAATGACCTATAACCGCAGTTAATGGCCTGTTATGCCCCTGTAAAGGCCTTAACAGCCCCGTAATGATCTGTTACGAGGTAAATTCAGGTTTTTTGGATTTTAAAAAAATGTTATGGGGTAGATACAAGTTTTTCTGGATTTTTTCTTTCAATAAAAAAAAGAGATTGTAATGACTGTTACAGGGCGTAGTAGCCATTACGACCTGTATCGTGAAGGTCCGGCGAATACCTTGATTGAACCCCCACCATCCAAACACTCAGCCCCAATAGTGTTAAATAGGTTGGAACTCACCGGGTGGTCCCGGTGGGCCCTTGTGATCAAGCCAGGGTCCTGCTCGATTAGTTATTGGGCCTCATAAATCTTGCCCAGGCCCTGACAATTGGCATTTAGCCTCAATAAATGTCAAACCCGAAGCGGGCAGGCGTGGGCCAGCTTGGCGCACTTTAACGCCCTTTATAGTGCCTCATAGATATATCATGAGTGATAGAGAAGTACATCAGCCACTTCAATGCTTTCTCTATGCACAGGGTAACCAGGGAAGATAAAATCCCGTCGGATTTTAACGATCCAACGCCTTCCACTGAGAACATAGAATCCAATCGGATTATAATTTTCTCCACCAGCCCAACACCTTCCAATGAGTCGAAATAGATTGTAAGTTCTTCCCTCGCCACTTTGAATGGCTTTGAGCTCCCCATGATGAATCTATGTACTTTCACAACAATGAGGGCCATCGAAAATTTCTCTCATTTGCATTCACTATATTAGAAATCACATCATAATAGTGATGAAATGCAAAACCACCCCCTCTAAAGCCCAGTGACCAGCGTTCTGTTCTAACCAGATTTCCCAAAGGATTAAATAGGAGTGATCCAATCTGATATTATGGGAGCCACATCCATCTGAAGAAGCTATTGTAGCTTTATTGCTGGAAGGGGCATTCTTGTTTTTTAGAGAGAACACACCGTGGTTGTGTTTGGCATTGATCACTTGTTGGTGGGCCTCATCATGTATGGGCCATAACTCGATGATCCTAATTTGTTCGAATGGAGGGCTTCTATTGAAGCTTTGGGGACCGTTGGGCTATTCTTCTCTCTTGAAATCCATTTAATGGAATGGTTAGTATCACCCAACCGGTCCGGCCTTTTTTGGTCTATCCATGATGGACCATGTGGTGTGGCTAGCAATTAGAGCTGGGCACGGGATGACTCATTCAGACCCGATTCGATCCAAACCCAATAGACTTCGTCCAATCCGAACTCAAACCGAGTCGAGTTCAGGTCACCTAGTAACTCAACTTGACCTGAAATCCAACTTGGTACTGACTCGACTCAATCTGAAACTCAACTCATGCGTGCATGCGTGCGTGATGGAGAGGCTGCAATTCTAGCAAGTGCACCTAGGTTTTGAATTGTGATTTCAGCCCATGGATACCCGCTGCACCCAACCCAACTCGACCCAACTCGGTACTTGTGACTGGGTCGGACTTGGTCCGGATTAGTCCACGCCAGACCCGGACTCGGATCAGGTCAGCCATGCTGGACTCGGTACCGAGTTGGGTCGAGTTCAGGTCAGGTCTATTTGAAAACCGGATCGGAGTCGGTTCAGCCCTAACTTGGTCCAACTCGACTCGATGCGGAGCTCTACTAGCCATCTCGCATTCCTCTTCCACATAGCCTAACGATCTCGATCCAAACCGCTCCTGGGTTGAACACTTCAAAGCTTGGACCAGAAGACCTGTGTGAGATGGGCAGTCCAAATCCAGAAACAGATCCGGGCCCTGATTGGCTGTATGTTCGAGTCCAAACCGGTCCAACCAGCTGGTGCTGTCCGGATTTCAACACATTTATATGTAGACTGTCCAAATCATGGGTTCCATTGTCGGATAGATAAAGTATCAAAAAGCATACCGATGAGATGATCATAAACGTCCAATTGGTGGCCATTAAACGGCCAGTAGGGAAGAAAGTGGTTAAACACCCAACTTCAACATGGGCAAAGTCAGATGATGGGTGTAATTTTCAGGATATGCTTCAAAGCAAAGGCCCATAATATGGACGGCTAGATTGACATTGCATATGTGCCGCATGCATGTGTGTGTGTTTTGCAACCTGTTTGGCACTGGAAAAGCTTCTATGGACCCCACCATGATGTATGTGTTTTATCCACGCCATCCATCCATTTTGCCAGCTCATTCTAGGGCATGAGTCCAAAAACGAGGCTGATCCAAATATAGGGTGGACCACACCACAAGAAACAGTGTTGATTGAATGCCCACCATTAAAAACTTCCAAGGACCCACTGTAATGTTTATTTTCCATCCAGCCTGTTGATAGGTCACGTATACCTAAATGAAGGGAAAACACAAATATCAGCTTGATCCAAAACTTCTCCGGCTAACTAGTTTTTAATGGTCAGCATTCAATCACTATTGTTTCCTGTGGTGTGGTTCACCTGATATTTGGATCCACCTCTTTTCTGGCCTCATGCCCTAAAATGAACTATTTCAAAATAGATGGACAAGTAGGATCAAACGCATCGATCATGGTGAGCCTAACAGAGCTTCTCTTTTTCTTTTTCTTTTTCTTTTTCTTTTCTAATATCAGCTTGATCCAATATCTTTTCTTTTTCTTTTTTTAAACAGACAATGCACTTTGTCTATTGAAAGAGTATTCATTACGGGATCTTTTGGATGCACCAAAAGCTCACTTAAGACAAAGATGTTCATATCTGCGGTCTAAATAGACGTGGGGATGTTGATAGAGGCCTGTATGGATGTTTGAGATTTTGTGTTTTGGATGTGCTTTCTCCCAAGAGAGTTCACTGTATTGAAGAGCACACAAAATCTCGACCCTCAATAAGTGGGTCTTCAAATATGAACATGCTATCTTAAAATCTGGGCCATGTGTGGTTGTGGTTTGGGTACAAAACAATGCAGAGTACACAATAGGGAGGGAAGCAAAGTGCATTGCTTGCAAAATCACAATGTTTTGATGATCTAACCATCTAATAATCTTTGGTCTACAAATGGGACACTAAAAGGAATAACTTTGAAAGAAAGATCAATTACTAGATGGTTCGGATCGTCCACTGATCCAACTTAAAATTATGGTTGCCATCCCATCCTTAATATCCTTGTAGTGTGGTCCATACGAGTTGCAAATCTTACTTCTTTTTTTCCTTTATAAAAATAAAAAATTTAAAAAAAAAAGCCCCAGGGCCTAGATTGAGAATGGAGCCTAAGGATGAATTTGATTTTACATATATAACATGGTGAACATGGTGGCTTCACAAGCTTGGGTGTTCTACTCAATAATTCAGGTCCTTGATTTTACCAAAATTACCATCCAAGGGATGGGTACCAACCTACCATGAACGTAGGATGATTGTGCAAAAATTATCCTTATTCACTCGTTAGATGGGCCACACCATACAAAAATAATGGATAGCCATTGATTAAATAAAGAAATATAGGTATGGCCCACTTGATGAACGAAATTGGCTTACTTTTGCGTAAGGCTATCTGATGGAAGTCCATTCTTTGGAAGGGTTAGTGCCATACGCATCATCACATGGGATGGAAATTGTGGTTCAGCCGGTTGGAAGTGTCTCGTAGTTGTGGCTCATCCACACATTGGTGGGCCCTATTACATATCTTTGTAAATGGTGGCCCTGTCCATTATCAACTGTCTACAAAATCGTAACCATACACTTGTCAGGTGGGCCTTACGTGTATGCTAAGTTAGACCATTAACCGTCCATTGATTTTGACAGGGCGGCACGATTTTTTGTATCAGGTGATTTTCATGGTGGGGCCCACTGCTTGCATGGATTGCATGTACTACACAAGTGACACCTTGGCAAGACAGATGGATTGGACTGCATGTTACTGGACAGTTCCTGTTTTTTTTTGTTTTTTTTTTTTATAAAAAAAAAAAAAAAAAAAAAAAGAGACCATGTATTTGTAGCACTCGACATCGAATGGTTAGATTTTCAAATTAGGAAGATCTTGGGGCATCTACCATCCATGGTGAGGCCCACCATATCAACCCGCACGAGAAACAGGAATAGAAGTCCTGACTCATACATGCGGACGTGTGAGATCCAAACCACTGATCAGGCAGGTCCCACTATAAAGTTCCATGGCCCAAATATCAGATCAACCTGCTCGTTTGATGCACCACACAATGGTCACTTTCTTTCAACCATCCATTCCTCGTCAACACATTGTGGCCCACCCGAGAAGCAGACAGACCTGCCTGAAATTCAGCATTTCTTCGCCACCACTATACAATTTCTCCACACCCATGCCAATGTGGTCCATTGCAAGATCCCAAATGTTAATCAGGTGAGCTCCATGCATGGCCTGAAAAGATCACTGGCCCAATCATCAGGTGGACTGCGCAAGTACCGTGGTGCGGCCCACCTGATGAAAGGGTTTAGTCACCACTAGAGTCGCATCGAGCCCCTGAACGAGCCCAGCCAACTCTCGTTGATTCAGGGCCGCGACCCACCGAGTTTCCTAGAGAATCAGTTCCAAAATCTCATCAAACTGAGTTGACTTGGCCAAGTTCCAAATCGAATCGCGGTGTTTTAGAACCATGCCATATCACATGAATAATCTGTTTTTGCATCAAACCCTGACAAATGGAAGAGGATGCACAGAGTATGATGCAACTCCTATCCTACTGTACATATATGGGCATACATTGGCCCACCTTGGATTGCCTGTGGCCATGATCACATCAACAATTCTAGTCTATAGACCACATTTGGAAATTCAAACTTGTTATTATTACCAGATGATTAAATGTCAACGATCGGATCATATCAGCTTCCAGCAGCAATGGAAGCAGAAGCCACACAAGGAAACCAGTACCTGCGTCTCCCATCTTTGTGACCGTCGTCGATCATTGAAAGACCTTCCTGTTTTTATTCAAGAGTTCATAAACAAACACGAACCAACAATGATTTCAGAGTTTTATTTTAGAAGAAACAAAAATCGGTATGTGACAACTGACAATGGAGAAGATACATCGTTTCAACACTGAGGTTATGGTATCGATTCCCTAGTGGGAGTAGCTAAAAGTGGAGTGTGCACTGACAATGGGGTGTGTACTAACAACCTAACCCAAAAAAAAAGGTTCGGCATATGAAGGTGGAACAAACATATACAAAGTACACATACCTTGAGTAGAGCTTCAAGGGCATCGATAGCACGGCCGGATGACCATGAAAGCTGCTTCTCAACCTCTTCGACAGTCACGTAGCCATGGGCCTGAGAGGTGGGACCAAGCCTCAGAACAACGGATGAGATTTTATAAATGCATACAAGATTTTTCATTGCTAGTACAAAGATATGTCATGATTAGGAGCCCACAAAACTTCAATGTTGCAATGAGCTTTTGGTTGGCACATAACCATATGCAAGGGCCTACCTTTTTTGTGATCTGGATCCATAATGGATGGGCCAAGCTACAAGATTGTGATCTGATTATCCTAAACATCTGATTGGTATGACTTGCTTTCCTGCTAAATGTGGATTGTATCTTTTTCTGACTACCCATTTACAATATGCAAATCAGTTGGCTAGAATCATCAGAGGGGGTAGATTCTTCAGCATGACCCATCCCTTGATGGATTCCGCAAGTGGAAGTGCCCAGATTGCTGGATATGGGTGCCACATGTATGGTCATTAGGCTGGAAAACCTCTAATTGGAATCAACAAACAAACCTGAGCCAGCTCCAAAATTTCGTTGTGGTCTTTGTTCAACTCAGTTGGAACAGAACGGACAAGCTTTTTCTTTCCGACAGATATCACCTCAAAGCCACTACCCAATGCCTGGAAGATCCAAAGATCCAAGCAACACACCGTCACCGCACATGAAAACAGCAGCCAAGAAAAAATATCTTGAGTTTCGAAGCTTTGAACACATGCTTTCATAGATACGAATGCAAGGGGTGCATATATGCACCACCACATGTCAACATGACATAAAGATGTGACATCCGAGCCATCTATCAGGCAGGCCCCTTGGTGTACATGCCATGGCCTGAAACTCAGTCCTTGTCTAGCTTTACATCTGTTTCCATCCACCCAATAAGCGGACTTGCCCAATTTCTAGGCCATGGCATCTAAACGGGGGACCCACCTGACAGATTCTTGGATCTCATGCACGTTTACCATGTTGGCACCTCCTGCATGTAGATGGCCACCTTGTACATGTGTGCGATTAGCAATCCTCCTGGGACAATATGCAGTTGAGCCAATACCTTCAGTTTACTTATGGCGCGCAAGCAGTCGTCTTCAGAAACTGAGTCACGGGCAGCCTTTCTCCTTTGGCAGAGTAGATTGCGGAGTTCCTGCAAGTCAATTAGACCTCCATTGTGCGATCTAGTAGCCAAGCAGATGTCAACAATCTGCACCCCTGCCTAGCCATGTACATAACCTCATCTTAGTACAAGTTCCACTTTATTAGAAATGAAGTGTGCTAAAATTCCAAAGTTACATCTTTTGTGAAATTTATACAGTATAACTGTACACACCAATAGCATATTAAGTAAAACTTAGTTTGCATTTCAATACTATGGATTAGAAAAGGACTGTAATGTGGCAGGTGCATGGTAAAACGGAAAGGAAGAGATCACTGTCTTCTTCCTCTAAGATACACCTCATATCTGTGAGGAACCCTGAAAGCACAAGGTTTATTTGTTTTTTTTGTTTTTTTTTAAATGATAATAATGGATGAATTATGTTTACAGTGCCCTTAATATGACTAATATAACTTTCTCAAGATAGTAAACTTCTGAAAAATAGTAAACGATGTCTAATCATACCCTAACTCTCCTAGAAGACCAAAACGAAGACCAAAAATGACCCTAGAACAATTGAATTTTGCAAAACCATTCAATGGCATTGGCATTGGCCAGGATGTACAGCTCTTCGACATATTACGCGCGTGATTTCGATATCTGGTGGCAAAGTTCTGGCTGTCCAAAGCCATACTGTGTGTTGGCCGATCTCGACGTGATTTCTTTCAATCATGGCCCTCCATTAAGAAGTCCATGACCTGTCCTACATCAGATTGTTGGGGAGATGGAGATTTGATGAGTTTGGTTTGTCTCTCCTGGCAGCCAGTTGCTGGGATGTCATGAATTACCCTTTTTTTCTGGCAGAGCTGGATGGGGTTTACAACTACAGCTGCCAATGGGCTAGATCGGTGTCCGCCCCACCCTGGCACATTTACTTGTTGGAAGTGAAATTTAGGCCCAGGTTTGTGCATGAAAGCCATAACCAGGCCCAGAACCTGGATTTGACAGAAAAACCGTGTCTTGATAGTAATAAGCTGTTGAATCTGGGCTCAGCCCATTTATCTAACAGGGCTGAAAATTAGGCTCAGCACCATTGACATCCCAAATCACTTTCTTTCATAGCAGCAGCTGCTCAATGGTTCAGCCAACCCATGACCGCCGTATCAGAGCCCCCTTCCCTTTCACAAACTTGGAGAATAGAACGGTCTCAAACATCCCTAGGTGGTGCACAACCAATTCGTGCATCTTGAACTGAGTAATGGTTGGAAACTTCAGGCTTGATGAATCTGAAATTATTTCATTCCCTAAGAGGTGAAAATAGAGTAAAAGACTTCTCGAGCTAGTGGCCTTGCTTTGACAGGATTACTTAAATCCCAAGTATTTCTCACAGAAGAAAGGCGTAATTCTTGCAAAGGGTCTCTGGAGTACTATAAAAAGAACGTCAATATTAGAAATATAGTTGCATGATGCATGAAGAGAAGCAGCACCAGATTTGGGTGCAGAAGCAGAGATGCATCTAACTCAAAGCGAGATGGCACTTCGGTAGAAGCTACATTAATCAGATAACCAGCAGTTAGATTTTGAACATGGACTAGGAGATTCTTAACAGATGTCCACAACCTATGACACAAGGAAAGCGAGTTTTTCAAATTGAGCTGCTGCGTCCATGTGTCAACAATGTTTGTTGCAGCTCATATAAAAAAGAATTAATTATTTATGTTTTGATTATAACTACATTTTAATTTCTGGGATGCCTTTTTTTCTTATAAATAACTGATTTTCAGGCGTCACTTACCATTAATTCCTAAGAAAGCCGCAGAATGACCTCCAACCCATTGGGGACACAAGGAGAGGACACTTGCCCCAACATCATCACTCGATTGCACGCAATAGATACGAGTTCCACACGCGGCTCCCTCGCCGGGCACATCTTGAACCGCCCCATTCAGAATCAGAGTCCCGCAAGAGCACCGGTTTCATGCTCCTTCCTCAAACGGTCGGACCGACACACCCGGTTTTTCTTTTCTTTTCTTTTTTTGAAAGGTGACACACCCGGCTTCTTCGCCAGAAGCCCACCTTCCGTGGTCTTTGAGATAAGGCCTCCCACTCTACCAGAAGGATTTTTGCATCTGATTTTGATTGTAAAACAATCAGCTCCTACCACCATTGAAAGAGATTTGGGAGGGGGTCTGGAATTTTTCCAGTGGACACAAATGCGAGCCCAATGAAGATCTTCCCATTTAAACGTAGCCCTGTCTATCAGCCTCAGCTCCCTGAAGCTAGAACCTATCGCCACAAGCACCTCCTCAACCCAAAGTTCTAGCAGAAGGTTTAACGAGTTAACCTAGATATCCGACTGACCATACACCAACCATTCCTCCCATCTAGTAAGGGACAACACAGGACATTACAATGGATTTAACTGGCAAAAATAACTTGTATCTACCATTTCAGAAGGATACAGAAACCCAAAACATCGATTCATTGATTTGATGAATAAGGAAATCCTGGGCCTCTAGGTTACAGCTCGAACACAACCAATGATTGAGATCAGTGCCTCCTAATCCAGCTCTCATCGTGGTAATTAGACTCCATTGAGACCGAAAATGGTCTAATCCAAAAATGCTAGGGTGAACAGAAACCACCGAACTCAAAACCAAAATGAGATTGTTTTGATAAACAACACCGACTGGGTAGGATGAGAAGCGCTTACCTTCGGAGGGGCTGGAGGAGAAGTCTAGGACCCTATGCCTTTGGAAGAAAATCCCATTAGAGCTCCTTTGAAGCAGACCGATCCCCCCTTTTGGTTGAAATCTCCTGACTTTGAATTCTCCGGGGATTGTTGCTTGCTAGTCTCAGCTGCAGAAACTTTTTAGCTCCTCACTTCCCTAGATAGTGACCATGATCCCTTCTCTAACCTCCTTATTTACCTCACTTGGGCTGGAATGCGCTTTCTGCACCCTCATCTCCTTGGAATATTTTGCCCGATACCCCTTCAATCACCCTCAGAATATCTTTTTCCCTCTCCATCCTCGCAAAAATGAAACCCCTGATAACAGACAAACCTTTTTCTTTAGGGATTACCACCTTCATAACCTTACCAAAGTGCCCAAACACCCTCTGGAAGTTGATATCTATCAATTCCTCCGAGAACCAATCGACAAGCAAGGTCTGCGACTCTTTCATACTCTCCCTAGGCCTTGGTTTCCTCCTCTTCCTACCCCTTCCTGCCGGAATCTGCACCTCCTTTTCAACTTCTCGAGATAATGCACCACCCTGACCTATGCTCTCAGAGGCCACCTCTTTCCCCCAACAATCATTCTTCCCTACCATCATAACTTAGGGATTATCAATGGAGCGAGCTGGCCCTTTGCCCATAGCACCATGGTTCCTTATTTCCTTTAGAGAACTGCAAGAGGGTCTCAGATCTGTCCCCACAGGAAGTTGCTTGGCAAAATTCATTTTCCAGAGACCTTCACCCGCTTTTCTTTCGACGATAACCAAGCTATCCTCACCTAGGCCCTCCAGGAAAACCATTTCCTCAACTGGGGTGCCTTTGGAAGGTAGATTCTTTCAATGAACCATGCTCCGATGACAACCACCACCACACACCCCCCCCCCCCCCACTCTTCCTCCACTCTTTCAACAACCACCGTGCCTTCCCCTCTTGGCCCTTCAAGGAGAATCTTTTCTCCATCACATATCTTTCCTTCAATCTCCAGCCACCGATCTCTACGTTGTCTTGCTTCACATGCTGCACAATCTCGCTCCTCCTACTCCGCTCGCTCTCCTCTCATCTCTCCTATCCTGCACGATCTTAGTTCCTTGCACTTGGCTAGCTCCTCATCATGAATCCAAAGGTTTATGTAAATTATGGTCCACAATCATTGTTGTTGTCATCACCATCATATTAGCCTTGCATGTTTTCCTTTTCTTCTTTCAGAAAGGTCATTGTTACCTTTTAGAAGGGGGAAAAAAAACGCTTACAACGATGTGGCATATGGCTTACAACTATGGGATCATTGGTAAACTAGACTTGAAAAAAGCTTACAACTATGTGGATTGGAATTTTCCTTTAATACGTGCTAAACTGGTTGGGTTTCAGTTCTGAGTGGTGTAGGTGGATATGGGAATGCATAAGTCGAGCCCACTCCCCGATTCTGGTTAATGGCTCGCACAAAGGCTTTCTTGAAAGTTCTAGAACATTGAGGCAGGGGGATCCTATATACCCACTTCTTTGTGTGATTGTAGTAAAGGCTCTAAGAAAAAAGTTGACTTTCACAAGCAGCAACAATCTCACCAGTGGCTATGAGATTGACCTCCACATTTCTCATTTGCAGTTTGCCTATGACGCTTTTGTTCTGCGAGGCAGATCTAGGAAAAATTGGAAATCTTCGTAAAATGTTGTGGTGCTTCAAGTGGGTCTCGGGATTAAAGATTAATATCCACAAAAGCAAATTACTGGGGGTCCATGTGAGTGAGGCAAGGATCAATTGTTAGACAAGAAGTCTTCTATCATCTTATTTGGGCCTCCCTCTCCGCATCAGAAGGCCAACCAAACACTCATGGCATGTGGTGGAAGAAATGGAATAGAAACTATCAAGGTGGAGGGAAGTCAGTATCTATCCTTGGGGCAAAATCACCATGATTTAAGTCAGCTCTTGCCAACACGCCACTTCAATATATGTCATTATTCCAATGGCCAACTAATTCATAGATTGGAACAAATTCAGAGGGATTCTTTGGAAAGGCTCGGAAAATAAAAACAAGTTCCACTCGATTAGTTAGGATGAGGTGTGCAAGCCAGGGAAGATGGAAGATTGGAAATCAGGAATCTCAAGTCCACGAAAATGGCCCCTCCAGGAAAAGGGTTCTAGAGGTAGCGGAGAGGAATGAAGGTTGTGGAAGCGGACAATCCTTAGTAAATATAGAACAGAGGAAGGTGGGTGGTTTCCATGATCTTCGGTTCAATACAACGCATCTAGGTTGTGGAAACCAGTGTTTAAAAGTGTTAAACTCTTATGGGGAGATCTCTATTAATCCAAGGCAAGGCTCAAAGTTAAGTTTCTAGATGGATGGATGGTGTACAGGCAGCCCTTTTATGTAGTCTTCCTAGATTATTCAGGTTAGCAGTTGGGGGAGATGATTCAATCTCATGTTGTGTCATTCTTGGGTGGGAATGTGTTGTGGTCTCTGATATTCTACAGAAGTCTTTCAAAAAAAGAGATTGAAGACTTCACATATGGGGCTCATTAAACATTCTGAGGTACTCAGTGCTCACCAACCTAGATAAGTGGAACATTGATAGGTTGAGCCGCTTCTCCGTCAAGTCCATTCGGTCATTATTGGGCATGCTCCCTATGCTACGCCAAAAGCCATGCATCTTATATGGAAATATAAAGGCCCTCCCCATATCCTTCCTTTCACATTGTTGGTCAGAAAAACACAATGTGCTCACAATTGACAATTTACAAAAGAGGAGGTTGTTCATCACAAACGGTCAGGTCATGTGGTTAAGGGATGAAAAATTGGTGAATCATTTGTTTATTTGATGTTCCTGACTTATTTCGCAAGGCCAATTTGGACTAAGCAAGTCTTTGATGCTTTAGCATTTGCAGAGCCAATTGTAATGGACGATGATATTTACGCCACGCCAAGGTGCCCACTTATGGACATGTGTCAAGCTCATCTCTAACACAATTTGGATCAAAGGTGATCCATTACATGCAACCAGAGAGTTAAAATAAGTCAACCATCTCTCTTGGAGTTGCCTTGGGGCTTCCAATAAATCCATTGACTGCTCTCATGGACCATATGGGCCACGTGCTGCACTTTTCATAAGTTTTGAATGTAAGACACTAATCTTTGGGGCGACAAGACTACAATGTAAATGCTTTTTGTATTTCTGTGTTGTCACTTGATGAAAAAAGAAGAAAGAAGTGTAGATTCTCACCAACAACAAACTTGAGATTAAGCTAAATGGTTCACAATCAAGAAAGGATGTGTATCTGTAAAACAAAAGCACTAGTTATAAAGAAACATGATCCTCTTAAAAGACTAAATATACCACCCTTAAGTAAGGACTGCAGTCACAAGGAACCAGAGTTAACAAGTAATTGCAGTAAGAGCATAGCTTCTAGACAACTTCCTTGGACATATTCAGTTTTTTATTCATTGATTTCTCTACGGCAGATGGGCAACTTTCTCAAACAATCATCATCTTTGGTTATACATCTGCAGCATGAAAGCTGAAGATGTGGAAAAAAAAAAAAATTTCAAAATAAAAATAAGATACAGTCTGGGGAACGGAGAAAAACGATACCAACCGAGTTCATAGTAGAAGTCACCGATCCCTAACAACTCCGCCCAAAAACCCTTGTTCGAAGCCAGGGGATCCACTCCAACTTTAGCACACATCTCATGGAATTGTGATCTGAATGCAGGGTTCTTACGGATGTCATTCTGCACTGGACCAGCAAAATACTTATTCAATATAATCATCAAAAGACTGATATGCACAATATTTAAGCGGAGCCACCATCTAAACCCACCCCAAATCATAGACACAACCACCCTTTTCTAAGTTGTGCTGTTGGCTTTTCAAAAGTAGAAAAGATGGTGTTTTTGTCAATAAGGTGTCAACATCAATTCCCTATTTTCATTGCATGAATTTAGCTATAGTTGTAAAATTTTGTATATAGTTAAGTACACCTCAATTTGATTCTATAACTATTAGAAATTGATATGGCTTGTCCCTTTTGAGCATTCCAAGAGGTGTAAGGACCATACAATCTCGTTTGAGCATATCCCAAGAGAACAGGGAGGTGGATTCCATTGCAAAGGTGGAAGCAGGCAGTCCTGAAGATGTGTGTTTAAGGATTGGTAGCTGGGGCCCTCTTTTTCTCTCTTTCTTTCTTTTTTTCTGTTTTTTTTTTTTTTTGCGGGGGGGTAGGTGACCTCTAAAATATAACAGAAGAAGATTCACAACTCTCTCTATTTTATTATTGAGAAATTAACAATATAAATTTGGGAACAGATCATGAGATAGAGAACATTGAGTCACAGTGAGTCTGGAAAATCCAGCAATTACAATTCATCTGAGTTTAACAATTTTGAGCTATACAATTCTTTCCATCACTAAGATAAATTCCAAACAGGACTCTATGTGGTGCTACTTAAGGCTGAGCTTGGTAATTAATATATTTGCATTGAGCAGAATGCCATTTGACTAAACACATCATTTACAGCATCATATGGGACTCGACAAATCGTGTAACCAAGCTACTTGGAAGAAGAAAGCACACAAGAAGAAGGCTTGTATCATGGTTCTAAATATCAGTATCAAGGAGTGTATTGACCTACCCGAAAACCAATACAAGTATCAAACATGATCAATTGAAATTTTTTGGCCAAAGAACTAAGGAAAAATATCAGAAAGGGGAAAATGAGAAATTCAAGAATCTCTCTCTTTTTTCTTTCTTTCTTTTTATTTGTTTATTTTGGACATGTATGTAATGATGTGTCAGACCATTATTAGATAAGAATGCCGCGTGTCACCTTGACCTCCTGAAAGCAAGTGGTTCCAAAATGGTAACGGTGGCCGTAACGGCCACCACCGTTACCGTTATGATACGGGCCGTAACAGCCATTACGGCCCCTGTATCGGCCGCTACGGCCATTTTTTTATTTTTTGAAAAATTTATTACAGGACCGTTGCAGTCCATTACGGGACCATTACGGCTTGTTTTTTCTGTAACGGCTGTTACAGCTGTTTCGACCCAATAACGCGTAACGGTTATGACCGTTACCATTACGTTACAGTCATTACTTAACCAATTTTGAATATCTTGCCTGAAAGTCAACCAAATTGGCCTAATTGAATACAAATCAAGCATGATTTAGTAGGTTAGGGTCTATTACATTGAAATATGTTACAAACCAGTCATCGGAAGTGGTCAGTTGTACGTGTCATTCTGTTTGCATGTATTTAGGCATGGTTTTAGGCATGTTTGCAAGTGAGGTCAGTAGTTGGTTGTATTAGTTCCTTATTTCATGCATGAGTCTTAGGTAGTTTCCTTGTTTAAGTCCTAGTTTTAGGAAAAACATCCCCACATCCGTGTAGTGGGAAAAGTTGGGTGTAATTGAATCAGTTGTAACTAGAGTCTACAAAAACGGAAAAGGAATGAATGAAGGATATAAAGTTTATCTCCAAACAGCTGTCTGCAACAGGGATTGGATCCCTTTAACAATCCTATAATTTTTTCTCTCACCATTGGTCGACCAAAGAAGACACCTAAATCCATTCCGCCGTCACCTCGTCCCTTCACTCAATCCCACATCCACCGCCAAAACCCAGGTCGTAACATTATGCTATCAGAGACGGGGCCAATGGAGCATCGAATGGAGAGTCTAGAGAAGAAGGTCAGCACACTTGCTGCCAGCCAAGAGAAGATCATCGAAAAGATGACCGAGCTCTTCGCAACTTGGTCGTCGAGGTGGGAACCCCAAGCCAATCCGCGAGAATGGGGAGAAGCTTCTCAACCTCGCAACAATGGGGGGGCCTACAATAGCTCAACCAGTACAGGAACCTCCATTAATTTCGGTGCTCCAAAGCTAGTCAAGCTCGACTTCCTGCGATTCAACAACAGTGAAGATCCCACACGTTGGCTCTGTCGGGTGGAGCAGTTTTTTGAATTCCAGCGCACCTTAGAGGAAGAGAAGGTGGCACTTGCTTCCTTCCACATGGAAGGGGATGCACAAATGTGGCTGCAACTTCACAAGCAGACTCATGGGGCCATGAATTGGGAGGAGTTCAAACAAGGAGTACATGCAAGGTACGGTCCTACAAAATTTCAAGATTTCTTTGCTGACTTGATTAAATTGAAGCAGTTTGGGAGTGTCAAAGAGTATCAGACAGTTTGAACGCCTCCTCTCATGGGCGGGTCAAGTCACCCCAATACAGCAGGTTAGTTGCTTCATCAGTGGGCTCCGTGACAACTTGCAAGCCGATGTGAGGGCGGGAAATCCCACCACACTAGAAGCAGCGATTGGCCTTGCTCGCTTGTTTGAAGCCCGAAACCAGGCCATCCGCCGACCACCGGTGCTGGAAAACTCCAAATTCAAACAGGCCCTAGCTCCAACACGCACCCCACAGGCTTCTCCAGTCAAGCGCATGACACCGGAAGAAGTCAAAGAAAGGAGAGATAAGGGCCTTTGCTTCTGCTGCAATGAAAAATACTCCCCTGGCCATCAATGCAAATGCCTATTCGTCATTGAAGCTTGCTAGCCCGAGGAGGATGAAGACGATGGAGGAGAAGGGTCACAAGAGGTCGAAGGAGCCAGTGAGAGCACGCCCGAGATCTCTTTCAATGCAATTTCTGGAGCTCATACTCCCCAAACTATGAGATTGAAAGGTACGTTGTTTTCAACACCAGTGAAGATTTTGGTGGATTCAGGGAGCACACACAATTTTATTAGTAGCTCTCTGGCTGCTAAAGTTGGGCTCCAAGCGTTGGAAGGGAGGCCATTTGAGGTGGCCGTAGCAAGTGGGGAACGGTTGATCAGCCCAGGCCGGTGCAACCAGGTCCCACTCCATATCCAAGGTACCCCACTTTTATTAGACTTCTACTTGTTACCCTTGGATGGATATGAGATTGTCTTGGGTACCCAATGGCTCAGGACTTTGGGTCCCATAATCTGGGATTTTGCCAACCTTCAAATGCGTTTCACAGTTTTGGGAAAAGAAATCTCATTGCAGGGTTTAACATCTCCACAAGACAAGCTTGTAGAAAACTTTTACCTAGAACAAGTATTAAAGCAGGGGCGCCCAGGAGTGGTCTTACTACTTAATGCAATAGCTACTCCACAAGCCAAGGCAATCGATAACACCCTCCTTGCAATATTGGATGATTATGCAGATGTCTTCTTTGAACTAGTCGGTCTCCCACCACCACACCAGCATGATCATCACATCCCACTCCTTATTGGGACCGAACCTGTCAACGTACGCCCGTATCGGTATCCTTATTTTCAGAAGACAGAGATTGAAAAATTGGTGAGCGATCTGCTGAAATCAGGAGTCATACGGCCTAGCACGAGTCCTTATTCTTTGCTTGTGTTACTGGTCAAGAAACATGACGAGTCATGGAGGATGTGCATCGACTATAGGGCTCTCAACAAGGTCACCATAAAAGACAAGTTTCCAATTCCTGTGATCGACAAGCT
This sequence comes from Magnolia sinica, assembly GCF_029962835.1. Lineage (NCBI taxonomy): Eukaryota > Viridiplantae > Streptophyta > Magnoliopsida > Magnoliales > Magnoliaceae > Magnolia > Magnolia sinica. The sequence goes on from NC_080582.1 coordinate 79,891,954, forward strand.
GTTGGATGAATTACATGGTGCTCTCTTCTTCTCCAAGCTAGACTTACGCTCTGGCTATTATCAAATTCGAGTCCACCCCCAAGACATCCACAAAACAGCCTTTCAAACACATAGTGGGCATTATGAATTTCTAGTCATGCCATTTGGCCTGACAAATGCACCCTCCTCTTTTCAAGCCCTCATGAATTACATCTTCCGCGATCATCTCCGTAAGTTCGTCATTGTTTTCTTTGACGATATACTGATCTATAGCAAGACATGGGATGACCATTTACAACATTTGAAGGTGATCTTTGATATCTTACGAACTAACAAGCTATTTGTGAAAAAGCAAAAGTGTCATTTTTGTGACACACGGGTAGCCTATTTGGGCCACATCATTACTCGCCAAGGAGTGGCGGTAGATCCTAAGAAGGTTATGGCTATGACTAATTGGCCCAAGCCAATTACACCCAAAGCACTTCGAGGTTTCCTTGGCCTCACTGGTTATTACCGTAAGTTCATTCAAGACTACGGAAAAATAGATGGGCCGCTTACAAAAATGCTAAAAAAAGATAGGTTCGCCTAGTCCCAAGCTATGGAGGAAGCTTTCAAAAACCTGAAACAGGCAATGACAAAGGCACCAGTTCTAGCCTTGCCTGATTTTTATAAATACTTTGTGGTAGAATGCGACGCATCTGGGTCGGGAATTGGCGTTGTCTTACTGCAGGACAAGAGACCGATAGCATTCTTCAGCCGATCTCTTAGTGGGAAGAATCTCCTCATGTCAACCTATGACAAGGAGATGCTTGCACTAGTCTCTGCGGTCCAAAAATGGAGGCCATACTTGCTTGGAAGAACTTTTATTGTCCGCTCGGATCAGCAAAGCCTTAAGTACTTGTGGGAGCAAAAGATTACAACCCTTGCACAACAAAAATAGCTCTACAAACTGATGGGGTTCGACTTCACCATAAAGTACAAACAAGGGGGAGAAAATGTAGTGGCGGATGCGCTATCCCGAAGCAACTACGAAGGAGAGATTGCAGTTGTTTCTTCTCCTGTTCCACGGTGGATCTCAGCCATCAGAGAAGAAGTTGCATCTAATCCCAAGCTCCAACCACTAGTTCAGCTATGCTTGGCAGATAATGCCATTGGCCCATGGAGGTTTCATGAAGGTGTGCTTTTTTTTAAAGATCGCATTTACCTTGCAGATGACTCCCCGCTCTTGCAGGATATACAATCTCAATTCCATAATAGCACACATGAAGGATTAGTCAAAACACTCCAGCGCTTGAAGGCGGTGTTTACTGGACCAGGCTTAAGCAACAACTCAAAGAATTTATCAAGAAATGTGATGTCTGTCAGTGGAACAAGGCTGAGCACAGACAACCGGCTGGACCTCTCCAACCTCTTCCAATCCCTACAGAAATTTGGTCGCACATTAGCATTAACTTCGTGGAGGGACTTCCACCCTCCCAAGGCAAGTCAACAATTTTTGTGGTAATAAATCGCTTATCTAAATACATTCATTTTGTTCCATTGAAGCATCCATATACGGCTGTAAGAGTTGCTCGTGTTTTCTTTGATCAAATATTTAAGCTTTATGGTTTGCCTGAATCCATAGTTTGTGACCGAGACCCAACTTTCACAAGTGCGTTTTGGAAGAAGCTTTTCCAACTGCACGAGACCCAATTCAATTTTAGCTCCTCTTACCACCCGCAAACCGATGGGCAGACAGAGATAACCAATCGCACCATGGAGATGTATCTCCGTTGTTTCAGTGGAACCAGACCAAAAGAATGGATGCGATGGCTAACATGGGCGGAGTATTGCTATAATACAAGTTGGCATTCAGTGATCAAGAAGACTCCATTCGAGGCAATGTATAGCCGCACCCCTCCAACTTTATTATCTTATATTACCAACACTGCAAAGGTACAAGCTGTGGAAGATGAGCTGCTTCATAGGGACAAGGTGTTGAACGAGTTGCGTGAGGCCTTGAAGAAAGCTCAGTCTCGTATGAAACAGGTTTATGATGGGTCCCACAGAGAAAAAGATTACTCTGTAAGAGATTGGGTCTATCTTAGACTCCAACCCTACAAGCAAGCTTCCCTTGCTCTCAGGCGAAATATGAAACTCGCTCCCAAGTATTACGAGTCATTCAAGATAATAGAGAAGATTGGCTGCGTTGCTTACAAGCTTGACTTACCAAAAGATTCAAGGATACATCCGGTGTTTCATGTTTCATTGCTCAAACCCAAGATTGCGGATGCTAAGCAGGTGATCGAACAACTTCCTGAAGTAGATGAATAGTCTCGAATGGTTCCAAATCCTCAAGCAATACTAGACAAGCGCACAAAAAGAGGGAAAGATGAAGCATTGGTGCATTGGGTGGGTCTATCTCCTGCAGATGCCACGTGGGAAAATCTTGAAGAATTGAAGATGAGGTTTTCAGAGCTAGCCCTTGAGGGCAAGGGCTCTTTTTAAGGAGGAGGGGATGTTACAAACCAGTCATTGAAAGTGGTCAGTTGTACGTGTCATTCTATTTGCATGTATTTAGGCATGGTTTTAGGCATGTTTGCAAGTGAGGTCAGTAGTTGGTTGTATTAGTTCCTTATTTCATGCATGAGTCTTAGGTAGTTTCCTTGTTTAAGTCCTAGTTTTAGGGAAAACATCCCCACATCCGTGTAGTGGGAAAAGTTGGGTGGGTAGTGGGAAAAGTTGGGTGTAATTGAATCAGTTGTAACTAGAGTCTACAAAAACGGAAAAAGAATGAATGAAGGACATGAAGTTTATCTCCAAACAGCTGTCTGCAGTAGGGATTGGATCCCTTTAACAATCCTATAGTTTTTTCTCTCACCATTGGTCGACCAAAGAAGACACCTAAATCCATTCCGCCTTCACCTCGTCCCTTCACTCGATCCCACGTCCACCACCAAAACCCAGGTCATAACAAAATAGAACTAAAAAACGATGAAAATAATGAAAATAAGCGATGGTTACCCTTTCCTGATTTTCTCGTCATGGTGCATTTCACTTTGATTCATCGAATCTCACTCAGATCTAGAGCTTTGATTCCCAAAATAGGCCTAGGATTAGTCTAAAAAAATCTTTTTTAAGTTTCCTCCACAGTTGAAACAAAAATTGAAGAGGAAAATAAGAAATTTCTTGAAAAAGATTTGCAAATTTTGGACGTTACGGCCTATATTGGCACTGATATAGCCTGTATCAGCTGATACGAGCCAATACATGCCATTTATTTAGGAACAAGCTGATTCAAAGCCGTATCACGTATCATATTCAACCAATGTAGAAATGATACAACCATATCAGCCAGTACAATACTGATATTCAAATTCATGGCTTATAGTGCACTAGAACTCAAGAGCTAACAATTTTTTGAGGTTAGTACAGATGTGGATCCCTCAATATATAGACCCAAGAACCTTCTAAGAATTTTACATGGATGGCTAGGATGAAGCCATGTGGTGATCATCCAACGACCAGCAAACACTCTAAACCTTCTAGAATATTCTATACTATCCTCTCTACCAACACCCACTAGAGGATTCTACAACATTACAGAGATCTATGTACTAATCTATTTGATTCTAGCCCGGTCTCTGCACTACTTATTCAATCCTAGGCCTCTGGAGAATTTTGTAAAATTATCTACACACTATCTACATAGCCTCTAATGTACAAGAAAATCACAAACTGATTAAATCCCTATTTATTCTCCCACAGATCGGATCCGTAACAAGGAGGTGGCATACCCATCCTCAGTGCGGCCCTTCAGATCAATCATCTGGACTGCTGATCCACAGCACCCACTTGTACACCTCATCTTGATGATCACATAGTTCCCATCCATCAAAACCAGATTCAAGCTAATAATAATTCACATTAAAAAGATATTCATTACCTTGTGCTTGCGCGCGAATTCTTCCAATTGAGAACGGAATGTTGAGAGCTGTTCTTTCATCAAATCTGTTCTGATCTTGGCCACATTTTCTCCAAGCAATCGATATTGATCCTGAAAATTCAAAAAAGAATAATGCGTGCATCAGAACCAGGAATCTCGTGGGACCCACAAATTACACACACACTGATCGATTCACATACGCAGAATTTTCCATTTTGGGAATTGAATTATTGAAGTAGACTGCACCATTTCAATTCCCAAAAGCAGATATGCGGTGTGCATGCAGATCAAACAGGTTGGTTGCAGATATCAATTTACAGTCATACCCTTGCAGCTGCTGCTGTCTGCAAACCAGAAATTCCAGGCCTTCTCCTCATTCTTCTGTAGATTGACGAAAACCGTGCTTGAGAAAGATCAAAGAAAAGGAGACTGTCAATTAAGAAGAAGAAGAAACTGCGTCATCGAGAGGAGGAAGGATAAAAACAAAGGAGACAGGGGCGAGGATGCTCCAATCTCAGAGATTTTGGGGCAGGTTCCATTAACGGTAGACCACACCAACATCAACAGTCAGGATTGCCAAAACAAGGACGCTACTTTTCAAAATTAAAAACCCGCGTGTCGCGTTGAAAACCCTCGACGGAGCATTGGAGCCGCAAAAATCTCCTAGATTGAAAGATCTAAAAGCCACAAAGCTGGGCCTTTTTCAATGGAGTGTGGGCCATTGCTTTACGTATACTTCTTGATCGTCTATGCACAGGCAACAAATTGAAATTTCAGGAAAATGCCCGTTGGAATTTTCAACATATAAACGGTCTGGATATGAATCATGGATGCCCGTGATGGATAGGACCCTCCAAGAGGGTAGGTCACGCCACGGACGGTTAGTTTTCCTTTTTTATAAACCAATCATAAATCCAACGGTCACCGTGAGAGAGAGACGTACAGCTGGGGAGCGATCGGCGAGACAGAGGTAGAGAGAGAGAGAGAGAGAGAGAGAGAGAGAACCTTTGGGGAGGATCGAGATTGGAAGCCGCCTGGGGAGGGGTATTATTGTTATTTGCCCGATGAGAGAACGGGAGAGCGAATTGTCTACTCTGTGGGGACCAAACCGTGATGTATTTATATTATCCACGCCGTCCATCCATTTTTTCAGCTAATTTTAGGTAACAAGACAAAAAATGAATTATATCAAAAGATCAAGTGGACCACACCACAAGAAATAACGGGGATAATAATGCCCAACGTTGAAACCATCCTAGGCCCACGGAACAAGCCATGTGGGTGAGACCCTAATTACAGGGGCCCACCTAGATGTAGGAATTAGAAATCGGATTGTGTACTGAGTTACTCAGTACGCTCTTATCGTACTGAGTAAACTCAGTTGGGCTTACTGCGAATGCATGTGAGTTATCCACGCCCCCCATTCGTAGATCATTTGATGGGTTCAACTCAAAACTGATGCATAAACAAAGCCCAAGTGGACCATAACACTGGAAAAGGTAGAACTATTGATTTCAACTGTTGAAAATTTTCTAAAGCCTCCGGTGATGTTTATTTGTCATCTAAGCTGTTCATAAGATCAGAAAGACATGGATGAAGGGAAAGCACAAATATTAACTTGATCTAAAACTTCTGTTGTCCCCAAGAATTTTTCAACGGTAGATGGTCAATTCACACTGTTTCCAGTGGTGTGGTCCATTTGAGGTTTGGATATACTCCATTTTCGGGATATAGCCCTAAAATTATGTGTTAAAATATATGGACGGAGTGGATACAATGCATGAATGACAGTGGGCCCACTGAGTTTACTCAGTACGCTTACCGTACTGAGCTACTCAGTACGCAATCCGCTTCCTAGGAATTATATATCTACGCCGTTCATCTGTTTTTCAAGATTATTTTAGGTCATGGTCCACAAACTGAAGTTGATAAAAGCTATAAGTGGGTCACACCACAGAAAACAGTGATTATCGATCGTTGAAAACCTTGTGGGGCACAAAAGTTTTGGATCCAGATATTTGTTTTTTTTCCTTTCATCCCATTCGTTCTATATGACCTTATAGGTTGGATGGTCAATAAACATTACGTGGATGTTAGAAAGTTTTTACTGTTTCCTGTGGTGTGGCCCGCTGTAATTTTTATCTGCTTCATTTTTTAGACCATATCATAATATGCGTTGGAAAAATAGATGGACGGCGTGGATGTGCAATGAATACATTGAGGTGGACTCTACGGTCAGGGTCTCACCCACATCCCCGATTCCAGGCCTGCTCAACGCTCACGGGGTTGAAGGGAGTATCGGTTTGGAAAGCGGGTTGGGTGGTGTATCACACACGGGCTATATACCTGATGTATTGACGTCAGTAAGTTCTGTAGGTTCCATCATTAGGTATGCTTTATATCCAAACCGTCCATCCATTTGACCAGCTATGAGACTAAAAATAAGATAGATCTAAAGATAAAGTGGACCACAATGCAAAAAAGCAGTGGGGGATTAAACGTCTACCATTGAAACCCTTTTGGGGGTCACAGGAGTTTTGGATCAACATGAAATTTGTTTTTCCTCTTCATACGTGTATTTGTGACCTTATTAACACATTGGATGGTAAATAAACGTTATGGTGGGTCTTACAATTTTTTTAATGATAAAGATCATTATCCCGGCTACTATTTTTGGTGTGGTCCATTTGAGCTTTGGATATGATTATTTTTTGTCTAATGCTCTAAAATGATCTCTAAAAATTGATGAACAGTGTGGATATAATAAATACATCATTGTGGGTAGAGGTGTACACAAGTTGATCTGAGGCTCGACTAGACTCGGCACAACCACTAGAGGACACCAGCTCTAACTCGGCTTGGTTCAGTCAGCAGCTCGGGCCAGTTCGAGCCGAGTTTGAGCCCAAATCGAGCCAAGCTTGCCTATGCAGCATTTCTACAGACACACGAACTGCACCTTCAAAATCTCACTGTATGTAGATTGGTAGCAACGGTTTTACAGGTATTTCATCAAACACCTCGTGGGCAACATAAATATTAAGGAAAAAAATGTTTTTGTTTCATATACATACCTTCCTTGCCACTAGCAGACACTTTGTTGAGTCATTTTATCAAACACTTGGTGAGCAACATCAATATCAAAGTAAATGAGTCACCAAACTAGCTCAATCCGAGTTCGATTCGAGCTGGGGTTCAATCCAAATCGAGTCGTGCTCAACCAAGCACGGCCTCAGTTCGAAAATTTTCAAGCTCAAAAAAACAGTGAACCAAGGCGAATTGAGCTTTTTCGAGTTGAGTCGAGCAAGCTAACCAAGTTAAATAAGTTCGTGTACAACCCTAATTGTGGGGCTTATGTAACTCTGATCTCCTTTGAACTATTCGTGCAACTCGGCTCGAGGAGCGTCGGCACTCATCTTTGCACGACACGTATTTACACCAGCTATATAGCTGGTGTGTGGTACACCAGCCAATCCGCTTCTTGATCCAAAACTTGTGGCCCCAAAAGTTTTCAACGATAGTCATTCAATTCCCCCTCTTTCGTGTGGTGTACTCAAGTCTGGTCCACTTGAGTGAGCTAGAAAATGGATGGACGCTGTGGATAAGACACATCCATCACTGTGGGCCCCACAGATTTCACGCAATACGACGAAAGCTTACTGAGTTACTCGGTAAGCAATCCGCTTCCCACAAGGTGGGCCATCCCTACATGAAAATAATAGAAGGTTTACAAATGGTCCCCATTCATCACACTCTTTTGGTTACCACCCATCGTGCCCCGGTATCACCTTACTCGCACGTGCGATTCGTGTGATGCGGTCCGTGCAAACCTCATCGTTTAAGCTAACAAGAGAGGCCCATTTTTAGGCAATCCGGACCATTAGTACAATATTTACTCGGGGCGTGTTTGGCCGGGTGACTTAAGAGGGAGTAAGCGGGATAGGATTGTAAAATCCTATCTCTTCCGTATGGTTGTCTGTTTGAGCGGCGAGGGATTAATATCTCCTGCAGATTTCGCTGGATTCGGACGAGACTCTTGGGGTCTGTTTGGGCAGTGGGATTAGAAGGTGGGATGGGATTCATCTGGTCCCGTGCCAATTCCACTCCATGTTTGGGAAGAATGTAAAAGCTTGGAATTACATTAAATAGAATTGCATTGGGTCCCGTGCCAATTTCACTCAATGTTAGCAAGTTGTTGTAGGTCCCAACATGATGTGTGGGCTATATCTACACCGTCCGCCCATTTATTGAGATTATTTTAGAGCATGGGCCAAAAACTCAAGTAAATCTAATGCTCAAATGGACCCCACCATAGAAAGCAACGGGGATTGAATACTCACCATTGAAAACTTCTTTGGGGCCACATAAGTTTTGGATCTACCTCATTTTTAGGTCCATGCCATAAATTGATGTTACAAAACAAATGAACAGATTAAATATAACACGTGTGTTATTCCCAGTAATTTCAAATGATGGTGGGTATATCCGTTCAATGTACCACCGTGTTATCAACAAAGCAGGGCATTAATCTTGTCCCATGGCGACAGGGGACAATCCCTGCCATGGGTAATAATTATGTTTTTTGAATCCCATCCCACCTAATCCCTTCTAATCCCACTGCCCAAACAGACCCTTGAGGAATTACGAAATCCCACGTTGGAGAATTCGCGTCGTCTGATCCCTCATCGAGCCCATCGCATGCCCGTCCATAGTCCATTGTACGGACTGCGGGATGCGATTTCTCAGTGCTTATTGCTAGCTGGAGAGATGGCGGGTAGAGGGTTTTTGATGCAAAATCAAGTTATAACGGCTACCTTCAGGTCGCGATGGCTATTTTCATCGACCGAGCGCTGTCATCGCGTAGGTCTTCTTCCTCGCCTCCGGGCATGAAACGCCCTGATGTAGTGTCTAAAGGTCCTGCATGTTCCCAAACATGTATATTTTTGTAGCGTCTGAGAGGGCCATGATGAATTTTCATGCCTGTGATGTACCTTTGTCATCGGTGGCGAAACAGGCCCTCCGAGATGCATTTGGCCTGTCTGGCTGGCTATCATTGCTTCGGGATTTCTGATAGATATGTGCAGTTGGAATTCTTCTTCATACTTCATATATACTGTTTTTTTATCCTAATGCTCTAAACTTTCTTATGCACATTTGATGTATTTCCCTGCATGGTTTCATTGTCTTGAAGTTCATTGATCTCGGATGGTGGAATTGATGTAGAAGTATGGTCGTGTGGGTTTTCTTCTATTTCACATTACTGTTTCTTAGATTTACAGTATTTGGACTCTGTTTCTTAGATTCTTTGCAATATCATGGTCTTGGGGGTTTTGGGTTCTCTGAATATATTTGTAGATTTTGATTATTTGGGTTTTCTTCAATTTAAATAAAGGTTATGGGTCTTATAATCTAGTTATTTCTCTGAATTTCCTGTGGATTGCTGGTCTTGACTTCTGTTTACTTCCTTGGAGAGTTATTTTGGTAGATCCCATATGTCTATTCATTGGACTTGAAATTTTGTTTTTTGTTCATGTTACCAATGATCTCAGAGGGATTTACTAGTGTTGGTTTTCCTTGGATTCCAGTTATGAAATTTTATTTAAACATGTATGAAATCCAATCCACGCATGAGGTGGGCCCCCTATGTGGATGTAGCTAAAATGCAATTTATTTACATTTAAACAGTCCATTCATTTCTGTTTGTGGCCCACCTTATGAGTTGACAAGACTGATTGACCAGGTCATCTCCATGGTTGCCTACTTGATGCAAGGCTTAGATGTCCACTAAAGCAAAAGGTAGATGTATGCAAATTCATCTAGTTGCATCTATAGCCTGGATGATGGTGGAATTTGTAGCCTGTCAAGAGGTATCTAGCATTTAAACTATCAAGTGGTCTGTTTGTGCAAAGATTTTCAAGTATCCTGTTTTTCACATTCAGTTTAGACCGGAACTAGTTTCTTGGTTTATATATTGAGGAAGAATTGTTCTCTTTTTGAATAGTTAAAGGAAGAAATTTGTTGTCTAGTTTGTTAATGAATCTGTTGGTTTTTTGTTTTCTATAGATCTCTGGTATGGTTACTCTTATCTAATTTTTGTGGTTTGGTGTACCCTTTGGATTCCTGATAGATATGTGCAGTTGGATTCCTTCTTTGTACTTCAAATATACTAACTTTAGAAACCTAATGCTCTAAGCTTCCTGTGGAAATCTGTTGGTTACTCGCAGCATGGTTTCATTGACTTGAAGTTCATTGATCTCATCTCTTGGATTTGTTATAGATCTCTGGTATGGTTACTCTCATCTATTTTGCTTTACTGTTACCCAAAATGTCGTATAATTTAGTAATTTCTCTGAATTTGCTATGGATTGTTCTTCATGAATTTCTCTTTACTTCATTGGAGAGTTACATTGGTAGATCTCATATGTCTATCCATTGAACTTGAAATTCTGCTTTTTCTTCTTGTTACTAGTGATCTCAGGTGGATTTACTATTGTTGGTTTTCCTTGGATTCCAGTTATGAAATTTTATTTAAACTACATATATTAATCTTTAGTTCCCATAGCTATCTTCATTTGCTGAAAGATGTCCATGTGTGATTTCTGTTAACTAAAATGAGATGAACTCATTTTTAAGTTAGAATGTATTCTCAGTAAATATCCTGTTTTTACTTTCCCACACTTGAAAACTTATGACATGGGATGATGCTGGCAAATTTATCTAGTTACATCCGTCAAGTGGTCTGTTCGTGCAAAGATTCTTAAGTATCATGTTTTCACATTCAGTTTAGTCTGGAACGACTTTCTTGATTTATATAGAGGAAGAATTGTTTTCTTTTTGGTTAGTACATATGAAAATTGTTGCCTTTTATAGTTTGGTGTATCATTTGGATTCCTAATAGATATGTGTAGTTGGATTCCTTCTTTATATAGAGGAAGAATTATTTTCTTTTTGGTTAGTATATATAAAAATTGTTGTCTTTTGTGGTTTGGTGTATCATTTGGATTCTTGATAGATATGTGCAGTTGGATTCCTTCTTTATATAGAGGAAGAATTGTTTTCTTTTTGGTCAGTATATATGAAAATTGTTGTGTTTTGTGGTTTGGTGTATCATTTGGATTTCTGATAGATATGTGCAGTTGGATTCCTTCTTTATACTTCAAATATACTGACTTTATAAACCTAATGCGCTATGCTTTCTTTGGAAATCTGTTGGTGACTCGCAACAGCGTTTCATTGTCCTGAAGTTCATTGATCTCATCTCTGGACTTGTTATATATCTCTGGCATGGTTACTCTCATCTATTTCGCTTTACTGTTTCTCAGAATGTGAACACCTTTAGCCAACTATTCTCTATATTTGTTGCATGGAATGGGAATTTCTTTGGCAGAAATTCAATCGAATTAGTGGCAATCGACTTCAAAGTGTTTAATCTTTTCATGGTACATGAGATTCATTGATATATGGATGGCTGGTCGACTATCTCATCTAATTAATTTCCATAGGCTTATGTTATAAAAGATCTAATTTTTCCACTTCTTTAGCCACTTTAATTCACATGGAGTGAACACACTAGCTAACAATTGTTTGCTTTTTGTTCTTTCGGGTGATGGGGTAGTAGAGAGTGTTGTTGTATCTCATGATCAAATGCAATGATGAAGAAAATAGATGAAATGAAAGGGATGCAGCTTGTTTATGGGATGCAGCTTGTTTATGATGAAGGTTAGTTGAGACAGCTTGTTTATGGGATGCAGCTTCCCACTTATGACATTTGGTTGATCACTCTAGAAAGTTCCATCGAAATCCATTTCTTAGAACACAGCAACCATGGAACTCTATTTATTAGGACACGACAACCATGGAACTTAGGTGGAGGGTTCCATGCATCCAAACTAGCCCTAGAGAAATGCAATAGTGGTTCATGCAAGGAAATATTGACAAGGGGATTCATGTGTGATATGGAGGCATTTGTGAAAGAACTCAGGTCTCCTCTTTTAAAGAACATTCTTGCCAATGGAAATTGAGATCCATGGAGTTCCATGGAAATCGGAGTTCTTAGCAAGAGTTCAACATATCCAAACAAGCCCTTAAGAGACAAGGGATTGTTATGGATTGTTCTGAAGAAACTTAAATTGAGCAAACAGGCCATGCAAACAAACAATGGAACTGTATATCCTCAATGTCATGCAAGTGGGTCTTCAGGAAAAAAGAAATGGAACTTCTAAAATCTACATTGTGGCCAGACCCCTAAACTGAATTTTTTTATGATCCCATGGTGATGACAACCAGGATTTATATTCAACCAATACATAGTTGTAGTATTGGATATAGTGCTCATTACAGTTTGATTTCGATTTAAACCTAGAGGTGTGCACATAGTACCGCTAGGTAAATAGCTCAAACACAAACAACACAGACCTACAGGAAGAGCTTCACAATAGCACAAACATTTTAAAAGAATAAAGCTCTGATGAAATAGTCACATATATTCATATTTCAATATATCATTATAAAGTCAAGGGGCTGAAGATTGATATCAAATGACTGCATTCCTATTTGAAACTAAAGCAATCATTAAAGCCAACCTTTCATGATTTTGAACAAGCCAGAACAGATATTATCAGAACATACCTTTGAATGAGTTTATTACTTTGTATTTTAAATTAATGGTCAACAGTTGCCTAGCAAATACAAGCAGTGTCTGCAGCAGGCATAAGCATAAGATGGCTGTAGAAAAGCACTGTATATAATGGTACAATTAATTGGATTAATTGAGACATGGCTATCTTAGTAAAACAGAAGAAAGTGTCCAGGTGCTCAATGGTGAGAGTAAATGTATTATGTTTGATTTTTATATGTTGATTACTTTAAAAATGAGGAATCTATAAGCTGAAAATTGCACTGTGATTAAATCTTCCTGACTGTCCAATAGGTGGGGACTGCTAAATAAATTGCTCACCAGTGCAAAAGCAATGGGAAATCAGATGGTTAAGGTTGCCCATTTAGTCTGATTTTTGGGCTAAGATCCATCCACAGTAGGTTTGGTTGTTTGGATTGCCATTAGTCTTGACCATTTTGAGAATTTATGATGAATGTAACACTTACTTTGGCCACTCCTTGCATTTAATGGTCCATAGCAATTCAATTACAAATGCAACATAGAATTACTTATGTCTGTGTTTGAATTTCTAAGACGATGAATTAACAGTTTTGGAATTTAATTGTTATTCCGGCCAGGTCTGCTGTCACTTCTTCTGTTGGTTACTCTTTAGGAATTGGTGTTAGCAAAAGCTGATATCACCCCTGGTACGTCGCTTGTGTTTATCTTTGTCCTTGGCTGGAAAATATTTAAATGTAGAACTGGAATTATATATTTTTGCCTTCTACAGCTTAGTACTTGATTTTAAGATAGTGCAAATTTAACTAAAGGAAGGGTTGCTTTCATGTAGGAAGTTTTGTTTGCTTGAAATTAATTTAGGCCGTAAGGATGTAATTCATGTAACATGAGGAGACTGTAACACGAATGTACCAACGAAGGATTCGCTTTTCAGGTTGAAAAATGTTGTTATGTACACACACACACACACACACACACACACACACACACAGAGTTATTACTTTCGTGAAATAGGACATAGAATACTAATGTAGTGTAAACCAATGATTTAAGATATATATTTAAAAGACATCCGTACCTGAGAGTATAGGTTATCAGTTGACGATGGGAAATGAAGATGAGGAAGAGATGGAGAGGTCTATTGTCGTTCAAGCAATGACAGCTTGTGCAGCAGCTGTTGGGGAATACTGTCACGTATACATGTTCAAACAACCGGCTCGTCATGGGAATGATGAGCGAGCGAGGTTCATTAACTCTATCATTCGGGCCAGTGACTAGGATTGTGTCACGCGACTCAGGATAAATCGAGAGACATTCTTTAAATTATGTACCAAGCTACGCGAGAAGACACAACAGCGTGATACTCGTAGTATGAGTCTTGAAAAACAATTAGTTATTTTCCTACACACATTGGGGCACAATGTTCGGAATCGGGTCATAGGTTACAAATTCTTTCAATCGAGTGAAACCGTGAGTCGCTACTTTCATCGTGTACTAGATGCACTTGTATCAATGCACCCCAATTTCGTTAAACAGGCCAGACCAGAGACGCGCTCTGAGATCCAAACAAATGTAAATTGGGTTGCTTACTTTTAGGTATTATTTCCATTGGATCGGATTTCTATATATCTATTTTTCACTTCCCTCCCTTCACACCTTCAGCCTAAACGACATTTGATTCAATGCATTTAAGATTGTGTCGGTGCAATTGATGGTACACACATTCCAGCTCATGTGCTCGCAGTCGACCATGCGAGCTTCCGCATTCGGAAAGGGGTCCTCTCCCAAAACGTACTGGCGGCATATTCATTTGATATGAATTTTATATATGTATTGGCCGGTTGGGAGGGTTCTGCTTCGGATACAAGGGTGGTACACAACGCATTTGTAACACTCCGTCTTTTTTTTAAACGGTGGGTTCCACTGTTCCCTATGATGTGGCCCACTTAAGCATTGGATTGCCCTCATTTTTGGGCCCTTGCCCTAACTTGACCCGACAAGACTGATTAACGGTGTGGATTTGTCACATCATTCCTGTGGGGCCCATTCTCTAAAAAAATAAAACAAAACAACAAGCGCACGTACCCCACAACCAAAACCTCTTCTCCACGACTCTCTCTCTCTTTCCTTCTTCTCCGCCGTACAGTTGCGCACATGAACCCATCCACCATGTATGCCATTATCATGGTGGGACCCGCTCCTCAATCTAAACCATCCAATGAACCCGGACCCTCAATTAACCTTAGCCCTCGAATTCTTTTGCCTAAAAACATTTTATGTGGCTCACCTTAAAGCTTGATTTAAACTAATTTTTTAACACTAGGACCTGTGGAACCTGATTAATGGCCTGATTTCTCTCAGCCTTTATGGTAGACCGTACATCACTACCCACTCCTCATGGTTACAACAACCGAAAGCAGAAATCTTCCTTGGGCACGAAGTCACGCTCACACGTTCCCTCATCTTTCAGACTCCTTCATATGTAAATCTTCTCTCTTATGATCGTAGAGATTCTCCTCAGTGATTCCATCCTGCTCACTCATCGATTCACAGTCATTGAAAAGCCTACTATTGAGATCTCTAAAATAAATAAATAAAATCTCTTCTTTTTTCTACTTCTCAATTTCATGCAACCAGTTGCTGCACTTTCCAAGTTCAGAATCAACCAACAAAATCAATCCAACCTTCAATCTGCGAAGCCCACAAGCTTTGTACGATCTGTAAGAACCATCCATAGCTGTCAATATTGCAAAATGCATCAATCCAGATTCTGACATAATCGTCTTCTCTTCATCTACACCACCACCGTCTGATATATGTAAACCAGCATTACGGTAAGTAAAACTTTCCATGAGGCTTATTAAAAATAGATCTGACCATTAATTAATATTTAAGGTCTTAGTATGTATATTTACATCCTGTAATAGGTAAATTATTTCCCAGATAGTTAATCTGAAGGCAATGTATAGTTGTAATATAAGCCAGCTCACTGAGTTAATTAGCTTGTAATTATTCATTTATTTTTAAAAGTTTTTGTACAGATAAAAACCTTAATTATGAGAATTGTATTGGAACCATAGGTAAATCTTATCTGATCGGACCAATTCTAGCATACAAATCCAATTTTGCTCGTGATCGTTACATCGAATCAGATTTGTAGCAGACTTCATTATCCAAAGAATAATCCTACAAAAATTTATATCTATATTAGAGTGTTTTATCATCACAACAGGTCGGTAATTTTCCCGATTGAAAAGACTACATTATTATATACTTTCATTTCATTAATTATTTATTTCGTATTGTTGATTTAAGTCATTTGATTTTGGTTTTACGTAATGTAAAATGTATTTATTTGATTTCTAATATGTGAAATAAATTCATTTGATTATTGTTAAATGCTTTTAATTATATTATGGGTGCTTTGCCCTGAGAGGACCATTATGTTATTTTTATGGGGTGCTCTGCCCAGGGTCATTCCCGAAAGGATCGGCTGGGTGATCTGCCCTGAGTAATTTCTTAAAAGGATTAACATACATGGGTGCTCTGCTAGGTATTTATCCTAAAACTTTATTCACCAGGTGTTCTGCCGAGGGTCATTCCCTAAAAGGATCAACACCGGTGCTCTGCCGAGGGTCATTCCCTAAAAGGATCAACACACACGGGTGCTCTACCCTGGATTGAACAAAAAAGGATTTTAGATGACTGTATTGTCTTATTTTGTTATTATGGAAAATAAATTGTTATTATTGTTACGTAAAATGATGATTCAATACTCGTAATTAATCCTATTTATTTTATTGAGTTGTATTTGTGTTAACGTAGAATTTTCAATTTTGGGAATGATTTGACCCTACGAGCTGTCGCGCTCACACCCGTATAAATTATTTTATAGGGTTTATATATAAAGAATTAGTTGAGCAAGATTGAAGACTTTTTCCCTTATTTATATAGAAATTAATTAAATATCAATGTATGTTATTATTAATTATTTTTTAATATCATTGTAACTAAATATTCAATGATTGATTTATGGATGTTATTTAATAATAATTATTTTGACCATTTTTTTAGTTACTCTGATTGCCTTGAAAATACATGAAAATAATATGTGTTGTGATATATATTTTGTTTAAGTACAACTCACAGTCCTGGAATTCGGGTTCGGGCTTGGCCAACTCGGGTACCGAATTTCGGGGCGTGACAGCATTGACCCGATCGGATGATCCCTTGCTTGTCCCACATGGTACTGGTTATCTGTTCAAAGATTGTCAATCTATTTCATACTCATGAATTATTTGATTGTCCACTTAATGGAACATTGATTCAAATGTGTAGGAAAATATTATATTGTTGACGCTAGATACGCTCATTCACCCAGTTTTATGGCTCCATGCCGGGGCGTTCGATATTGCTTACAGGAGTATCGAACCGGGAGAGCGCCTGCCAACATGAAGGAGCTGTTTAATTACTGACATGCACAATTGCGTAATACAATCGAGCGTTGTTTTGGTGTTATGAAAGAGAGATTTTCCATCTTGAAGAACGTTATGCAGTATGAATTCCACACATAAGTTAAAATTGTGATAGCGTGCTGTGTCTTACACAATTTCATACGTACCAAACATGAGTCTCGTCGGGACCGAGAATACGCTGGTATATCTGTTGCCGATGGGGAGAGTAACCCAATGTCTCACGAGGTATCAACAAATGACGAGCAACAATGGTCACTGCAAGTAACTCAGTGTGAAAAAGATGCTTGGATTTGCGTACGCGGTGATATTGCAACCAGAATGTGGGCAGATGCGCAGCAGAATAGTAGGAGTAGATAGTCGAATTTTTTTGTTAAATTTCCATTACTTAGTTGCTGATATTTAGTTTCAAGAAATATTAAGTACCTGACAATGGAATTATTGTCTCCCAAAATATGACTAGGTTAATTCATCATAAGTAATCTCTTGTGAATTTCTGAATAATCCTTCTTTTGTAATCATTGTCATTCTCACGATTTCGGTTGACATTTGCAGAACATCATACATACTTAACATGTGTTGCATTCAGGTGGAATGGCAGGCTTCTGGTGCAATGATACATCGACACCAATGCAATCACCGGTTAAAACACCAATGGTGCCCACTTGATGTTCTCCACACGGGAAGACGGTGAAATCTCTAGCCGAGCCTCTGTCCCGAGCCCCGAAAATCAAATAGACTATTGCTATGGATCAGGTTCTTTTCAACACGTTGCTCGAACAAGTTGCAATGAGACGTAAAGTTGATAATGATTTCAAGCAGGAGGTGTACCAAACAGCTGCCGAAGAAGTGACGAAGCATACAGACATAGTCGTCAACTGACAGAACGTGTTGAACCGGCTGTGGTATTATAAGAGAGTATAATGCAGTGAAGGACATGCTGGCGGCCAGCGGATTTTGATAGGACAATGAGCGGATGGTGGTCACGGTTCCTGATGAAGTCCGGGAGGAATATCTCAGGGTAAGATATATAAAAGTTGAAATTCTCATCTTACATAAATATCTACTATTTACTGACTTACGACTGTCTTCTACAGCTGCAGTCTCGCCCACGTGCTGAAAGACTCCGCAGGAAACGCATCGATAGAATGGATGACTTTGCAGTTATCGTCGAATCCGACCAGGCCACGGGACGTTATGTGCAAGGCAGTAGGAGTATGGCCGCATCAACATCATCATCTTGGATTCAACGAGATCTCGATGATGCATGGAGAGAGCTTGATGATGATATCGACGATACGATTGACTTCTCAGAGGATCATGTAGCAGACTCCACAGGGACCATTCCATATTCGCCAGACAGTCTTTCGATGGAACATCGCGGCTCCCGTAACACTCCTACTCGCACTGCTGATTTCGATGGTAGCTCAGGTGGGATCACAACAGGGAAACGATCGCGCCCTCCTCGACCCTGTGATGTACTCGATACCTCTCTCCAGATTGTTGCGGAGGCTATGCGTGATTTTGGCCTCGGCAAAGAGGTGAATCGCACTAGTAAAGTACTTGATGTACTAGAAGAGGTGTAAAGCTTTACCAACTCAAGAGTTTATCGAAGTTGGTCAACTCTTGAGTAGGGATGAGAAGATGTCATTATTCTTTGTCAGTCTTCAACCTGAGCGTCGCGTGGAGTAGTTGAATAAAACACTCTGTGATAACTTTAGTGATGGAGGTGTTGGGTCCGTCTGACAGTGTGTGGTCCCTGGTTCTGTTTTTCTGTTTCTTATCCGGGCATGTAATAACTTTGTTAGACATGATGATTTTTATTTTTAAAAAAAAATTTGGGATTAATATATGTGGTATCCGTAGTGTATACCATTGTGATTCAAGCGATGATGACAATGTTTTGCTATTTAACACCTTACATATATGTAATCACATGCTTGTATTATGCACATTAAGACAGATAGGACCACACACTTCGTTTGGAGAAAGGGTACATACTTACAACTTAAAAAAAAATAAAAAATTAGTAAGCTTTTTTGTATTACTTTTTTTTCGGTAGGACAATAATGCATGTTTTCTATTTCGCGATCCTATTCCAAAACACAAATTTCATGCCAATTCCCTCCATGTCATCGCAGATAACAAAGAAGAAGTATTATGTTGTCTTGGTGGGATGTCGGCCAGGTATATATCTGACATGGGACGATGCTAGATTGGAGGTGGATGGATTTAGCAGAGGGAGACACCAAGCCTTCAAGAACTGGAAGGAAGCTGTTGCATGTTAGGAGGGTCACTTCAGTAAGGCCAATGCACAGTCGAGAGCTCGCACAGGATCTCCTGTGGTTCAGGTTACCGCATATTCTGATGAGGTGGACATCCACCATTCTTCGACTTCGTCTATCCAACAGACAACCCACACGACCTGGGCCATGGTTTTTAGGGCCACGTCGATTGATGATCTTGCCCCGTAAGATGGAGAGAGATTACGTGCACTCTTGTTGCCGTCGTGGTTCTTTTTCTTGCCTTGATTGTTATTTTTAAATTCTAAATATTATTAGTACTGTAACTTGGAGATTATTACTTGTTTTTTTTAGCCTCTTTGTGGTGTATGACTTATGATGACATTGGCCATATAAGCCATGGAGATCATTTACATTATCGACTGCTTCATATTCAGTCGATATTTTTGTATCACACCACTGTCATATAGTGTGGTCCACTGGATACATGGACATGTCCCATGTGAGAGTGATTTTGATTGAACACACCAGATTTTAGGGTGTGGTCCACTGCATTTTTGAATGGTAACAAACGAAATAATGGTGGCCCATGGAATGGTTTCAATGGTGGTTTCATTATCACCGCACATTCCTTCGGTGTGGTCCATTGGAGATATAGACTTGCTTTATTTTCTAGAATATGTATATACATCAATCCAGTGGCATGATAAACGGCGTGGATGAGACAAATACATCACAGTGGGCCCCACATAACCTTGCCCAGACGGGCTGTCTGGCCGGGCAGTGACGTATATGAGCTTTGATTATCACCGCACATTCCTTCGGTGTGGTCCACTGGAGATATGGACCTACTTCATTTTATGGAATATGTATATATACTAGTTGTGTGGCGCGATGAACGACGTGGATGAGACAAATACATCACAGTGGGTCTCACAGAGCCCTGCCCGGATGGGCTGTCTAGCATGGGTAGTGCCCTATATGAGTTTTGAATCTGGCCCTACCTAAACCTAATCTGCCCAAACGGGCAGCCTTTGAAATCCATGGGATCCCATGCCTGGCAAAACGGGACAATTGTTTGGCATCCCTGATGAGCCAGGCTTCTCAAACATGTAGGATTTTTAGCCATGGGATACATCAATAGCATGGGATTAGCACCAATCCACTGAGGCCGCTGCCATCATTACCTTAAAACTGATCCCATCCACCCTAATATACCATTCAATCCGCCCGGCCAAACAGGCCCTCATGTGGATGGATTAGATATTAGAAATACTTTGAATAAGACAATATCCATGCCTCTATCAATGGCCCACAATGGATGTTTAATGAAAGAAATAAACCAACGGTTCAAATTCAATATCAATACATCCTAATGATAATTTGAAGAATCTTCCAATCAATAAGCATTTTCTTGGATCCTCTATGCACGGTGAGAAGCAATAGATAAACGGTCTAGATTATCATAGAATATTGTCAACTCGCGAGAATTCAAAGCGCGTGTACAATTTGCAAAGATAAATGCGATGCCCGGTAAAATTCCCGCTCCACAAATTGGGAAGCGGATTGCGTCCCGCACCCGCCTGGATGGACTCAGTCCAGGCAGGGGCTTTGTGGGCCCCAAATTGATGCGTGGGTTTTATCCACTCCGTTAATCCATTTTTTTCAGATATTTTATTATTTCATACCAAAAATGAGATATATCCAAGAGCCAAGTGGACCACACAGTGGGTATTGAAGGATCGCCATTAAAAATTTATTTGTGGGCCACATGAGTTTTTGATAAATCTGAATTTTCTTTTTTAAAACCTTTATCCGAGATTATGTGACCTTACTAATAGGTTTAGATGGAAAATAAACATCAAGGTAGGCCCTAGGAAGGTTTCAACGGTGGGCGTCATTATCACATCTACTTCTTGTGGTGTGATTCAGTTTAGCATTGGATCTTTATAATTTTTGGCATTTCACACTGAAATGATCTGGAAAAATGGATGGATGGAATGGATAAAATCCATAAGTCCATGTGGGCCCCACGGAACTCCGCCCTGGTCCGAGTCTGTCCAGGCGGGGGCAGGACGCAAGCCGCTTCCCACAAATAGATGGAGAGGATGAACCAGTACAAGCAGATAGGAGGAGAGAGAGAGAGAGAGAGAGAGAGAGAGAGATGAACTCCTCTTCTTTCGCCAGTAATGGCGCCTTCCTTCTCTTCAGTTCTACTCAGAAGCACTCTGTCTCCAATACCAAGTACGCCTCTGCTTCTTCCTCTTCTCCTTCTTCTTCCTGTAATTCTCTCTTTGGGATTATCTGCAGCTGCCTATCGGTGGTCGTCAAGTATCGATTTCTGGATTTTTTGCATGATTGGAATCTACCGTCTCCTGGGTGTTGCCTCTAATCACAAGTTATGATAGAAAATCTTGGAAATATTGGGTCTTTATTAGTTTGTTTCTGAAATGTAGTTAGCATTTGATTGAATTTGGATAGACGAGTATTGAATTCTGGGTTCTTTTGCATGGTTAGGATCAATCCTCTTCTGGGTGTTGGTGACAATTATAATATGTGGTCTAAAATCATGGAAAAATATGAAGAGGATTCGTGGGATGTAGATAACAGTAGGTAGAATTCTGATAGAAGATTGCTGAATCTTGAAGTTTTTGCGTGATTGGGGTCTACCCTCTTCCGGGTATTGGTTATAATGCTATGTTATGATTTGAAAATTATAGAAAGATTGGATTTTTATGAGGAGAATTAATGAAATGTTGGTTATATTTGATTGAATTTTAAAAGGGGACCTGCTTTATTTATTTATTGCCTGATTGGATGTGCACTCCTTTTGTGTTTCATATAATCATTATTGTTCGGTGCGGGTATGGTATGGGGGTTTCTGCCGTGAATAAGGGGTTAGTTGCAAGGGTGTTCAGTGTCTAAGCTTTTTATATGAACTGCAAACACCCTGTCAGAAGGCAGGTTTATATACGGGCGGACGGTCTGCAATTTTTTATACCCGTGCTAAGCAAGGTTGTCCATAGGAGTGGCTTGCTTCAGCTGGGAAGTACATGAAGAGGAACAAGGACGGTCAGTTGCACGCAGGCTTCTCAGAACTTGCTGAATGACTAGCGAACAAGAGATTCCAAGGACTCAAGGGAATCAGAGGGAGGCGAAGCCCTTGGGAAGGAACACTCTGGAGGGGATCCCTCGGATAATCTCTCTCTCTCTCGCTCTCTCTCTCTCTCTCTCACACACACACACACACACACACACACACAGAGCTAAAATTTGATGTCCAAACACTCCCAAAACCCACCCAAGAAGACAATGAATGGCTATAACAAGCTCCTCTCTCAAATCCCTCATGAATTTCTCAAAATTCAATTCAGAAATCCCATTACAAGCAAAAGAAACATAGTAGTTATATGGTGCAAGTAACTAACCTTGTGATTAGTGTGCTAAAGGTATTCCATAATTGTAACAGTGGCCTTAACAGTCACCACCATTACCTTTATGATATGGGTTGTAATGGCCGTTACGGCCCCCATAACGGTTGTTATGGTCTCTTATTTTATTGGGAAAAAAAAAAATCTTAAAAAAAAACTGTATCTATCTAGTAACTGACCATTACAAGGCTGTTATGCCCTTTACGGGGGGCATTGCGGGTCATTTTTTCATAACAGTTGTAATGGCCATTATATCCCCATGACATGTAACGGTTGCCACTGTTACCTTTATGTAATGGCCCTTTACTGGCCCTTAACAGCCGTTACAGCACACTGTGACTGCAACTATCCTGAACGGATCTCCTAACTAATCAAATCAACTACTAACAAAATTAACTTGTAATAAACCATGGAAAATGTCCACCACACCCTCCAAACCAATATTACAAAAAAGAAAAAAGAAAAAAAAGAGCCTGAAATACTATTCTTGTTGTGGCCTACTTGACCTCCCTTGGTCTTTTCTTTGATCTGTACTGCTGAGAAAAGACATGGCCAATGCTTTTAATTTGTGTCTGCTGCTCCGCTGTTTGCATTAATTTATCACTGTTGACTCACTGCTCATGTCAATTGGGTATATGGTCTGGTTGTGTCACTGAGTGCTGATGTGGATGAGAGGGATCCGAGGTCTGTTGCTTTTCCTTGAGGTTGTGGCCCTTTAGATTCTGGACTACCTTGCTAAATGCTGATGGGTGGTGGTCCTTGATTCAGGCTTTGAGTTCCACACGCTCTTGTACAAAATGATCCCCAGTCATATCAGGGGTGACAAAGGCACTCAGGTGCTGAACCACTTCAGCTGTTTAGACTGTTATGGATGATGATCCTCGGCTCTGTATCCCTTTTAGATGATGGGTTCAGCCTGCGCAAGGAATTTAGATGAATTGGACCTCAAAAATTAGTTACCATTGAAAGTCAAGGAATACAGGTAGCATTTGATTTTTATTTATTTAATTTTTATTTTTATTTTATTTTTGGTTCTTTTGTAGGTTGATTGATCAAAAGGATCTGTTGTTGAATTTATCGAACAATTATGCTCTACCCTCTTCAAAGTCTTCTCTATAATCACATGCAATGATTGAAAATCATGGAAAGATTGCATATGAGAAGAGTTTATGAATAGTATTTATTGGACTTTTTAGTCATGGTCCTTTCCTCTGTTGATTGGTAGAAAAAGCTAGGTTTCTGAATTTCTTGCACCATAAAGTTCTACCATCTTATGGGTCTTGGGAATAATCACAAAGGGTGATTGAAAATCATGGAAAGATTACATATTGATGAGTAGAAGACAGGAATATAGATAACAGTCTCTTTTGAGGAGCAATTTCCATATTTCTTTTTCAGTCAGAGTCCATTTTCTGGAGTCTTGGTTACAGTCATTAGGAATTGTTGAACACGTTGTAAAGTTTGCATCTTGATGAGGGAAGTACGAAATGTAGATGATGTTCGGTGGAATTCTGGCCTTGTTGACTAAGGAGATACTAGAAGATGTATTTGGGTGCTGTTTGGTTCATCACTAGGAAGAAAAACCAAAGTGGGAACATCTTCCGATGCATTGGTAGAAGCACACCTTCAACAATTCTTTGGAAGATTCCATCTAGGAAATCTTCGCCAAAATTATTTGAGACATTGATTCCTTCTGCATCTCACCTTTATATTTTTAAAATCTAGATATCAACTCGATTTTTCTCTACTTCCTCTATCGGATAGTGGCTTTCACTTCTAATGATTTTTTTTTTCTTGCCAGATGGGGATTGCAAAGTGAACTTGATATGAGTATGAGTATCCAAAGAAGCAACCGCCCAACATTTCGAGTTTTGGCCAAAGCTAATGTATGCATTAAGGCTTCTACATGTAATGCCGATATTTTTGGTTTGAATATGATCAAGATTTTGTAGGTATGTGGATGATGAATTGACTACAAAAATAAGTTATCTTACTAAAGATCTCATGGGAGTCTTAGAGAGAATTGTATGATCCTCAACCTAATGATATGCATGGCATGTCCTCAATCTCATGGGAGTCTTAAAGATCTCATTGGATGATGAATTGACTGCAAAAATAAGTTATCTTACTTAAGTATCTCATGGTAGCTAGTCTTAGAGAGAATTGTATGATCCTCATCCTAATGATATGCATGGCATCCTCAGTTTTTCAGTTTGTATAAGTGGGGCCCATGGATCAATGATCTAGATCATTGGTCTGATGGGTCCTCACCCTGCCATTGATGGCCCATTAACTACAAATCTCCTAGACTACAAGATCCTAGCCCTGTGCTGTTTCCCCTCCTTTTCGGTTGAACATGGACCAGTTGTACTTATGCTTCATGGTCTAGACTCCAGTTGCAGGCCTCAAATAGAGGGGTTAGGAACGTCAAATCAAGGATAATCTGGGGCATGGACCATCTGTGGTGGGGATCATTATTATTTTTTTTTTAAAGATTTTTATTAAAAGCCACCGAGGCAACAAGAAAAGAAAGAAACAACAAGACAACAGAAAAGAGAGAAGGAAAAATTACAAAGGTACCCTTTTTGTGTCCCAATCCCTGATAAACAGCTGAACTCGATGAACAACCCCACAGATCAAGCCTCTACTATTTCGAAAACAGCGGCTATTTCTTTCACCCCAAATCGCCCAAAGAACAGCAAGCAGAGCAAGCTACCAAAGCGGCGCTTTTCTCCTACCAATCCTAGCAGCATGCCAAGACTGGAAGAGGCTTTCTGTTGAACTAGGCATCACCCATGCGATATCGAAACCAGAGAGGACCTCATTCCAGACGCTGGATGTGAAAGCACAGTGGATGAAAAGTTCATCATCCCCATGGCACATAATGCAAATGGTCTAGATCATGAAGCCATGGGCCCCACTTGTACAAACTGAAAACCAAGTATACTGAGCATATCCACGAGGTGAGGATCATGTACTTCCTCCAATCAAAGATCCGAAGGGACTATTGCCCATTTCATCATTTTTATGTAGTGAAAGTTATTCTATTAACATCAGAAAGCTGGTCCCTTGCTAATTAGTCACAGGTCTTGGTAGAATTGATTGTACCTTTATAAATTTTCATATTAAGGATGGGCATCTAAGATGAAGTTATTAGCTCGTATGCTGTTTATAGCTGGTTGCAGATGGAAATATACCCAAGTACTGAGCCTAATAATGTGTTTGATGTAATGGGCCGTGCATTATTATGAAGGTTTTTTGTCCTTCCTTCAAATACATTACTCGGTAATAATTATGAAAGACTGGAAATTACTATATCTTCCATTGTTAACTCCATATCTCAAGGTGTTGTCATGCTCCATTTGAGAAATTCTTGAAGTAGCTTTCCTAGGTAATCCCTTCGACAACTCTAGTCTGCAACATGCGTTCAATGAATGGAAAGGCTTAAAATTATTATGGGGTTGTAGAGGGTCACATGGGGCCTGGATGAGAGATAATCATGTCATATTTCACCTTTAGATACTACAAGTACACCTCGAGGAGGTCCATAACTAGGGTTATTGATGTGCCAGGCTGTCCCGTCGATCTAGCATGCAATTGGATGAGCTTGATCCTCAATTTTTGGTCCATTGTTCTGGCTAGGCTGGGCTCGATAATAAGACCGGGCAAATAAGATCTGAATTTTTATTTTTATTTTATGTTTTCAAAATCACTATTGCAAATGATAGCATGCCTCCATTGTTCAGAGTATCCCCAATATTATTTGTATCTCCAGTTTGGCTATACCACTAAAACCGGTAGTATAAAAAATTCCATGTATTGGTGATATATTGCCAAGTATCGCTGATGTATTGATATTGCCAATATTTTCGACCGTGTAAATTCCAGGTGTCGCTTGTATCGCCAATATATCGGTATTGCCAATGTATTGCCAATATGATTGTGTAAATTCCGGGTGTCACTTGTATCGGCAATATATCGATATCACCAAAGATTTGTTTATTAAGAGATGTTTGGATGGATGGGATGGGATGGATGGATGGGATGGGATGGATGGTTGGATGGTTTTATGGGATGGATCGGTGGAAGGTTGGATGGATGTTTGGATGATTAGATGGGATGGATGGATTGGATGAATGGATGATTGGATGGGATGGATGAAATGATGGTTGGATGGTTGGATAGTCATGCATGTGTATTGTGTTTATATGCTTATATATGGATGGATGTATAATGTATGAATGTGTTATGCATGTTTATTTGCTTGTCAATTAGTTTAATGAGATTTAAGTGATTGTCGTGTTACTATTGGACTGATTTCTTACAACAACACATACTTTTAGGTCCGATTATATTGAAACTTATCATGTATGCATTCTTTTTGCGAATTTTTTTATTCCTAAATATGCAAATATGCATATTTTAAGATCTCCTGAAGTTTCATTGAAAAATTCCATCGTTTTCCCCGTATTTCCCTGCATTTCAAGAAATCAACGATATTGATATTGTTTCTATATCCCCGGCCAACGAAACTCATAGTGATACTGATACTTTGAATGCTGGATACCTTCAAGAATGGGAAATATGACAGATTATATTGGGAATTCATTGATATTGAATATAGTTATGCACTTTGAGGGAAACTTGAAATGGTGGAATTTTTCACTGACACTTCGGGAGATGTTACAAGAAATGTGATTACACACTTAGGACTCAAAACATCACCATGAAAGGAAAAAAGAAAAACTATGCATAATAGTTTAACATTGTTTAAGGGATAAAACTATGTGTTGCTGAAATTAATGATTCAATTATATCCAAACTCAAACTCAAAATACATCAAGCGATTGCTCAAGCAATCATAAGGTGACTTCTCAAAAGAAAGGCACGAATAGGCAGACGATTTTGTCCTCGCAGAGTCACTAGATGCAGAAGGAGGAGAAATACTAGAAGAAGGAGATGACAAAAACTAGTCCTGGGTGACCAGAAGAAAAGAACGAGTTCTCAAGCCCCTGAACAAGAAGAAGGACGTGGCAAGCTACCCTACTCTATTTGTTAAAGGGTTCCCAGAAGGATGGCGACCCATCAACTTTTCGAGAGCTTTCGGGAAAGCTGGAGAAATGATGGACGTCATGATCCCCAAAAACAAGGCAAATGGGTCTCTCTGTGGTTTTGTGTTGGTAAGGATGGGTTCAATGAAATAACTTCACAGGGCAATCGAAAACCTTAACGGTGAAAGTTTCGATAGGAACAAAATGCTTGTTCAGAAGGCGAGATATGGCCCGAACTCAAATGTAAACGTATAATCCAAGCTTCCCAAATTCAGCATCAGGTAGCCTCGATCCGACAGTAGCAGCCGAGATCCATCTCAAACAAGGTGGTGGGATCCATCTCCTTCAATGAGGCCCTACAAAACTCAGGTCAAAACATCATCACTTGTCACAAAGATAGTAATCTTCGAGGCCAGTCTAGTCATAGAAGGGAGGAAGGAAAAGAGGAGATGAAGGTAGATTCTTCTGAGGTCGACATTATTCATATTCATCAAGACTCGTTAGACAAATACAGGAAGGGCTTGAAGGATACAATGGTGGTTATCACCAAAGAAGAATCTTCGATTACAACGGTTAGAACTTGGTTAGAGGAAACTGGTGGGCTATCAGCAAACTCTTACGAGCTAAAACCTATAGGTTTTAATGAACTTTGGGTTACGGTGACTCCGGGTTTTAACACGGATTTCCTCCTACTGGCAAGTGTCCTTCATTTGGATGGTCCGGTTCTAAAATCGTGAGCTGGGATCAGTTCTCAGCCTTCAGTTTCGAGGAGGTATGGCTCTTGGTCTGGTCGGTTCCTTTAGGGCGTGTTTGGATTCGCATATAGGGCTGTATTGCATTGTTTTACTGTACGTCTTATGTACTCCCAGCATTGTAGACTGTAATGACGAGTCTTTTCATTGATAAGAAGAATGTTTGGAACGGAGTGGGTTTGGAAATGTAAGCGGTGGATATACCTAATTCACTGTTTGAACGAGGATTGGATTGAGGGCGCCGCTTGCGCATACCACATACAATACTTGCTATGGACCGTTGATGGAATGGCAAGCAAAACGAACCACCACCCAATGGCTGGGATTCTATGCTATGTGGGCCCCACCACGATGATTCATATACCTCTCATGAGATTGTATCTAGACTTAAAATCATCTTTAAAAATGGATAGGCATTCACCTATGGCCGGATTCACTTCTGATACGCATTCACCTCATGTGGATTCTACACAGTCAAAAAAATCGGAATCAGGTGTATTGGAGGATACACCTTCTTCGTAGGGTATAGGAGAGCACAGTCTACCCATATATTCATCTCCTCCTGTAAAAGAGGGTAAATGGATAGGCATAATATACACCATCGAAAGGATGCATACGCTCCACATATATCATGGTCACCCTTTGTTCCTTGTTATGGAAAGGAAACTCAGCATACCTGGTTTCACTTGGCGAAAGAAAAAGGATAATATTTGCCAGGATCAACCTACGATGGGGTCATCCCATCTTCTTCGTAGGGGTAGTTGACGATGCAGGGCTGGAGATATAGCCGTAAGGACATGGTATCCTCTCGCACAGGGCTGGAGACAAACGAAGAAGAAGACTGAGTGTGCAGGAAGGTGCAATGGACCAACGAAACACGAAGAGGCAAGCCTCTTTTCTCTTCCTAGAGGCGGTGCAGTGCAATGAGGGTGCTGCACTGCCCAATGTGTATTCAATGTACCAGCGAAATGCATGTCAAGAGGAATGTGGTTCGGCGCGGTACTCGGGCCCCACGTGTAACGTCGGATTTCAAATCAAATTCAAACAGGCAATATTGTAAATTTAACTGGGCCGCTCATCCAAACACGCCCTTAGAGCTTTGGAACAAAGAGTTTTTCCTGCAAATATCTTCTCGTTTGGGAGATCTGATCGAACTTGATTCCAAAACAAAATCGGGAGAAGAGATGGGGGTTATCAGATTCCAAATCAGAAGGAAAAAAGGGTCTCCGCTGCCCTCGTTCATCAACGTTGTTGCAGACGAAAGAACTCTTCTTCTGCCAATTCAAGAACTTAATAATCTTCCTATTGCCAGATGGGGTGATATCTGGAAAAGCAGAGAGAGGGCCTCATCTTCTTTTCAGCCCGTTCCCGCAGTCGGTAGGGAAGAAGGTGCTCATCCTCAAAGCTCCGTTGGAGCTCCGAATCACTGTGAACTACCATCTCCGAAGTCCCTCAGATCAGCGGTCTCCACATGTCGCTATCCTGCAGTCTCG
Source organism: Magnolia sinica (assembly GCF_029962835.1). NCBI lineage: Eukaryota > Viridiplantae > Streptophyta > Magnoliopsida > Magnoliales > Magnoliaceae > Magnolia > Magnolia sinica. The sequence continues at coordinate 79,921,911 of NC_080582.1, forward strand.
CCAGTGTACGAAGAAGATATGTGGCACCACTCGATCGTAGGAAGCACTCGAGTGTTAGACACACGTCCGATATCGAACATCTCAGAGCTGCTACTGCATCCCAAGGAGTCCATCTCTCGTCGCAATCCAGCAGGCTTTCCAGAGCACGCCTCTGCTACGTGTCACCACGAGATTGAATCGAGCCCTCAAGAAGTAGCCACGTGTCCATCATCAAGCGTATCCTTGCCGCCTCTGAGCTGTCGTTCGAGACGAAAAGTCCTTCCGGCTCTCGAGACAGCTACGTGTTAAGTGCTAGCTATTGACATGTGTGAATCCACTTATGCCTTAGGCTTGGACCACTGCCGTGTTGCGCGTCGTGAGGCTCGGTCGGGCCTCTTTAGTCCCGAACCTCTTTTCGAGTCTGAAATCGTAGCCTCGAACGCTAGACAGTTGAATCTAAACCTATCTCTATATGATACTATGGGTAATCCTCCCTCCATCCATTTTTCATCTCTTTATTCGGACCACGACGAAAGAAGTTCTGCGCCATCCCCGTTATCCTTGGTGAGGTCTGCCTCCTCGGACACTCACTCTCCTTGATCCACATCTTTCTCAAAAGTGGATCAGACCCTAGCCCTTTTATTTCAAGAAAACACCGGTGAAGGAATTATCGAAGCCAAACCACTGTAGATGAGGGCAGGCAGTCCTACAACTGATATGGAAGGAGGCAGTATTGTCTACCAGGTTTTGGTCAATCAGAAAATTTAGATCGCAAGAAATATTCAGAAGAAGAGATGGATCAGGGACGCGCTGAGTCATATCGAAAGGTCAATCGGTCTCTCCTTTGGAGATCATCTGGAGGATTTCATCGCCTTATTTCACTGTATAGAGACTCGGGGTGTCGTCCTATATCTCCATCCAGTTCTCCAAGACATAGTCGTCTCAAGCTTAACTCTAACAGAGAATTGCAAGGACTTCGATCCGATCTTAACTCTATTTTTGGAATCGACCTGGTTATGTGGGCCGAAGGGGTAGATCAGTTCCGTAGATGATTATTTGATCCTAGAATGTGCGAGGGGTGGGTTCTAGTCGGAAGCGTAGCATCATTAAAGATATGTGCTATAGAAGCAAAGCCGACATCATATGTTTGCAGGAAACTAAGGTAGCTAACTTCAGTGATGCTCTTATGCGATCCCTTTGGAAGATGAAAGACGTCAAACGGGTGGCCTTAAGTGCGATTGGTAGTTCAGGAGTGGTTGTTATGGCTTGGAACTCCGCAGTCTAGTGTCTCGATCACAGTTGAGTGGGTAAGTTCTCAATTTCGATCCTTCTTAAAGATGTCAATTCCAATTTTTTTGTGCCTCTTTACCTTTGTGTGTGGTCCTAATCTAGCAGACAGAAGATCCAAATTCTGGGAGGAGCTCAACCAAGTCAGGAAGAATTTCAATGGTCCGTGGTGCATTGGCGGGGATTTCAACATTATCCGTTACGCAAAGGAAAAATCCAGTGGGGGGAGTCTCTTCGGCGATGAGACGGTTCTCGCAATGGATCAATAATCAGGCTTTGATTGATCTCCCCCCTAATGGAGCCAGATATACTTGGTCGAATGAAAGGGCCAATTCAATCTGTGCGAGATTGGATAGATTTCTTGTCTCGTTAGATTGGCAGGAAGCTTTCCCTCTCATCTCCCAATCTCTGCTTCCTAGGCCCACGTCAGATCATAGTCTTCTTATTCTCAGTTCTATTGAGGACAATCGGGGTCCAAAACCATTCAGATTCGATATTTCCTGGCTAAAGATCGAGGGCTTCCATCAGATGGTATCGGATTGGTGGAAGGGTTTCTCAGTAGAAGGGTTCGCCGGCTTCAAATTATTTAAGAAACTCAAGCTTCTGAAGGGTAGGATCAACGAGTGGAAGAAAGTTGTTCTTTGCAAAAGGCATATGGATACTTCGGCTATTCTTGGCGAGCTTCTAGCTACAGACTCAGCAGCTGAAGATGCTCCTTTGTCAGCTGAGAATTGGATTCATCAGACCAATCTCATTCACAGCTACTCCTCCAGAATTTTTGAAGACGAGATTTCCTGGAAGCAGAAATCGCGGCGCTCTTAGGTTTCGGAAGGAGACAAAAACACGAAAATTTTCCGCAATATTGCGAGCGTGCAAGCGAGAATTAACAAAATCAAAGCCTTAGAAGTTAATGGGGTCCGAATTGAAAATCAGGAACAACTTTCAGAAGAAGCTATTGGGTACTTCAGAAATCTTCTCCTCAAAGAAGAATGTTCCAGACCGAAGCTCGATCATCTTTATTTTGATCAAATCTCAGTAGAAGAAGCCAATTTTCTCGAAGCTCAGTTTTTGGTTGCTGAAGTTAATGAGGCGATCAACTCCTTATTAGGCGAAAAAGCCCCAGGTCCAGATGGGTTTCCGATATCTTTCTTTCTTACATTCTGGGAAGTTTTATAGGGGGACATCATGGCGTTTATCTCTGAATTTCATGATAGGAGTTGTCTGTCTAAGGAGTTGGGAGCAACCTTTATCGCTCTAATACTAAAAATTCCGGGTGCGGTGGCCTTGAAGGATTTCAAACCGATCAGTCTGTTAGGAGGGCCTTACAAAATATTGGCGAAAACCCTTGCTTCTCGTTTGAGAGGGGTGATGGGTAAGATTATCTCAGACAATCAAAGCGCCTTTTTTTCCAGGTAGACAGATCATCAAAAGTGCCTTGATTGCTTTTGAATGTCTTGATTCCATCCACAAAGCCAAGTCAAAAAGCATCCCATGCAAACTAGACATTGAGAAGGCCTATGACCACGTAGACTGGGAATTCCTTCAGTCTATGCTGTAGAAGATGGGTTTTAATGCTAAATGGTGCGGTTGGATCAAGGAGTGTGTGGGGACAGCTTCCTCCTCAACGGATCCCCCAAAGGATTTTTTGCCAATTCTAGGGGTCTTCGTCAGGGAGACCTTCTGTCCCTTTTTCTTTTCTTAATAGTGGGAGAAGCTTTTTCCAAGATGCTGCAAAAAGGTTTAGAAGGTGGTATTATCGGTGGCTGTCATATCAGTGGCATGTCTCCCATTTCCCATATACAGTGCGCAGATGATTCCCTTCTTTTCTGTGAAGCCAATCTCGATAAGGCGAGCAATCTTCGCACCATTATTCACTGTTTCGAGGCGGTGTTAGGTCTTAGAGTCAATCTAGCTAAGTCCAATATATTTGGTGTAAATATAGAAGAGGAGGAGGTTTTCGAGTACACTGGCCTCTTCAATTGTTCAATTGGCTCCCTACCCACTATGTTTGTTGGTCTTCCGCTCTCTGTGGGTAAACCTCCAAAATTCCTGTGGGATAAAGTCATAGATAGATTCGAGAAGCATCTAGCCTCTTGGAAATGCAAGTATCTATCTATAGGGGGTCGCCTTACCATGATCAAAGCGGTCCTTTCCAGCTTGCCGCTATATTATGTCTTTATTCAAATGTCCGAAATCCATCCCTCGAAAGCCTAAGACGGGATTTTCTTTGGTACAGTAAGGGAGACAAGAAGAACTTCCATCTGGTCGATTGGAAAACGGTGTGCCTTCACACTCGTGATGGTGGTGCAGGTGTCAGAAATCTAAAGTTGATGAACCGGGCTCTCCTCGGTAAATGGACCTGGAGACTCGGGTCTGAATCTGGGTCCTTGTGGAATTCTTTGGTTAAATGCAAATATGGTCATTCAGTTGGAGGGTGGTGGACTAAAGATTCCGCAGCCTACGGAGCTTTAGCGTTACGGAAGGGAGTGCTAGAGATGAAACAGGTTGTCCTTAATGGGACTCGTTTCTCGGTTGGCAATGGTAAGAATATCTCCTTTTGGAATGACACATGGATTGGTGATTCCCCTCTAAAAGAAGCGTTTCCATCCATCTATCGTCTAGCTCCAAATCGGGTTATATCAATGGTAGACAGCTTCTCGGTTATCGGATCTGAGAATGTGTGGAATATTCCATGCCGCAGAAATCTTCATGATAACGAAATTAATGAGCTCGTGGCTCTGTTGTCTTTTCTTAACAGTAGTAATCTAGATCAGCAGGTTTCCGACAGATCTATATGGCTTCATGACAAAAAGGGTATCTTCTTGGTCAAATCTCTATACAACCATATATACAACAATTCCTTGGGCTCGACAGATTCCATGTCGGAACATCTGTGGAAATACAGATTCCTCCAAAGTTCGTGGTCTTCAGCTGGCTGGTTAGTATCAGGAAGGTGCTGACAGTAGACAATTTAAGAAAAAGAGGTATGCGCATTCCTAACATCTGCCTTTGTTGCATGGCGGAGGCTGAATTAGTGAATCATCTTTTCATCCACCGTCCGTTTATCCATCAGATTTGGTCAGTGGTTTTCTCTTGGTTCAACATCTCTTGGGTTCTCCCTTCTCCTTTGGTTGTTTGCTTAAAGCCTAGCATGGAGCAGACTTTGGTAAGCAGAAAAATCTGGTTTGGAGAATGGCCCTAGCGGCTATTTGGTGGGTGGTCTGGGAAGAACGTAATGGGAGATGCTTCAAAGGGGAATCTCACAATGTTGGTTATCTTATCAAAAGAGTCCACTTTCTTATTGTGGAATGGGCCTCCCAAGTGCTGCATATCAGCAGCCGTAATTTGCTTTCGTTTTCATTTTCTTAGGTGTTTTGGTCCGCTATCTCAGCGGGTCATTTCCCTCTTTTGTAATCTTTTTCTCCTTTTATAATACTTCGTTGCTTATCAAAAAAAAACAAACAAACTATGCATATAGCTTGACATTGTTTATGGGATAAAACTGTGTTGTTGACCATTAATGATGCAATTATGCCCAAAATGAGTTCATATGCTTCAAATGTCATACAAAACAAGCAATAGAACTCAAAACAATAGGTGAAATTGCATGGATTATCTAACACGATACCATGGCACACGAAAGCTTGTGGAGCTTAAAATTATGGCTAAGTCTTAGAGGGGGGTGAATAGGACCACTTAAAATTATTTATCAATTTAATTCAATTGAGTCATAGCACATAGACAAAAGAAGATACTACTAATTGTGCAAAGAGTCTATGATGTGATATAGAAAAATACTATTGATGTGCTCTAATTTAAATCCCTAGCGTACAATCTATTTCATGCATTCATGTAATATAACCAAATCATTCACAAGGATAAATAGAATTGCATTTGCATAAACAATTGCAAACGCAAGGATGTATAGTGGTTCGGCTAAATGTCTACTCCACTCCCGACTCACGTACTCAAACTCGAGTGTACTGGATTTCACTGTCTCAATGGTTTTCTATAGGTTCACCATTAACCTCTATAATGGTTTTCAATAGGTTCACCACAAACCTACACATATGCACCCATGTCAATGGCTCCCTCAGAGACTACAAGGTTTTCTATAGGCTAACAAAGAACCAATGCAGTCCTACACAAGGACCTACATGTACGCACCCATGTCGGTGGCTCCCTCGGAGACTTTAAGGGTTTTCTATAGGCTTACCAATAACTTTCAATTAGTTCTACACAAAAACTAATCTACGTACACTCCCGCCGGAGATAGTCCTACATAAGGACCTATTCGAGTTTGGATTGCAAACTCTATGAGCCCCATTGCTAGTGTCTTCTTGAGATGCTCGATTAATCTTGATGCGGCTTCTTTTTTGCTTCCCTGATCATTGATGTGGATCTTCTTCAGCTCTTTCAATTGGCTACCTTACAATGTTGTACCTATGAGGACACCAAGGTAATGGGATGGTGGCAGAATCTCCTACAACCAAGGGATAGTTGGTTCGAATTGGGGATTCACCTAAATGGGCATTTTAAAGGATGATAGACATGGATTTACCTATAAGATTGATATCTAATTTCTAAAAAATGCAAGATACCATGTTCATCTTCAAAAGGAGCTTGGAATGCTCATTAGAGTGATAAATCACAAGGAGGATGACATGAATTTCTTTGGAATAAAGCCTAGGAGTAATGGGAAGGAGTGGGATACACTAGAGCTTCTAAACCACCAAAAACATTATTTTTGCAAAGATCTGGATGCCTCTTTTATAGAGAGAAAGCTTTAACGGATCTACAACGGCTAGTTCAATCGAATCGATCGATCTTTCAATTCAATCAAACGTTCACAAAATTGTCCAGATTGCTCGTCGGACAGTTTTTGGCCGTTCTCGATTGGACCATCAATTCAATCAATTGGACCTGTCGATTCAATTGAATTGAATCAATGGACTGTTGATTCGATCTACAGTTCTTAGAATTTTGCTGATTATGTTTTTTCGGTTTTCAGCATATCTAAACCTCTTTAAAGCCTAGCTTATCATGTTCATTAGATGCCTGAAGCTAGAGATGATAGAATCAAGGTTTTCTTATTTGGAATGTATCGTCTAGAGGAATGTTGTTTTGGAACAAAGGGGTCTAGGGCTAGTTTCACCAAAGCATCTCAAGTTTACCTATGTCTTCAAGCCTAGATGCTGGAAGTCTCCAAGTCTTTGGTCATTTAATGTCTTCCAATTGGGGCTCAACCGACTCAAGACACACAGACACACGTTATTGATAGACAGGTGTAGTTACATAGGCATGGAATTTGAAAAGGTAAAAACAAAAGAAACTTGGATTTCCCTGAGTTCTTCCGTTTTTCACATTGGAGATCCAAATTTCTTGCTTGAAATTCAAAGTCATGCATAAACATGGATTTCAATATATCTCTAATAAACTGTTGAGAGAGAGAGAGAGAGAGAGAGAGAGAGAGAGAGAGAGAGAGAGAGAGAGAGAGAGAGAGAGAGAGAGAGAGAGAGAGAGAGAGAGAGAGAGAGAGAGAGAGAGAGTCAAATCATAAATGCATTTTTCTCGCCGTTGGGGTTCCAGTATGGAATCCCTTTCCAGTCGTGATTTCTCGAACAAATCCATGTTTTGGTGCAAAACAGTTCAAGTGGAATTGTTAAAACCCAGTTGCAAATCTGGTATTTTTCTTGGCTTTTTTTCTAATATGCACTTTTCGGTTATAGGTTTCGATTGAAACAGTGCAAATTTATAACTAGGTGTGCAGACGGCAAACATTGACAATAATATCTTCGATATCCTGTAATATATGTATTCCAATCATGTATCACATCGCGCATGTGGGAAAAACGATATATCATCTGACGTCATCAATATTTAAAACACTAAGGCCAAGAGGTTGAGGTCCTTTTATGGCTTTCATGGGTAGGGCCAGGCTTTATTTTGGCCCGCTGGATGGAACCGTGCATGAGCCTCAATTTAGGCCTAGAAAGTAAATGAGCAAGATCTAGCTGTCCCTGGGCTAGCCCATGCCCAGCCCTATTGGCTCACAGTCCCTTATAAGATCTATAAGGAGTTAGAATAGCTAGCTCTCACAAAGATGCATCAAATGTGAGTTATGGCTTTGAATATTTACCATCTTTGCAGGTGACGAATTTAAATGCTTTATCATATCTCAAGAAACAATAGGAAAGGCTAGTTGGTACTATTTTCTTTGAAGCAAAATACTCTCTCTCTCTCTCTCTCTCTCTCTCTCTCTCTCTCTCTCTCTCTCTCTCTCCAGTGTCCGAGTCGACTCAGACCTAGTCCAACCTGATCCAGTTTGATAGCACAAGTCACACCCCTAAGTTGGGCCGATTCAGCCCCAACTCAGGCAGGTCAGCTCGGGGCCAAATGAGTCACTGAGTCTTTAAACCATGATTTAATGTTTACTTTCTTTTAATTGCTAGAATTATAGGTAGGTTTGTTACAACTTTTTTTCCCCTTATTTTAAGTGGCACCATGGTCTTTTTGCATTTGTACAGGCAGCACCAGGTAAAAGAAGTTCAACTGCAGAGGTGATAATGGTTGATCCTTTAGAGGCCAAGCGGTTAGCTGCCAAACAAATGCAAGAAATTAAGGCCAAAGAGAAGTTCAAAGTAAGTGAAACACAATTTAATATTGGATCCTTTCATTTTGTTTCTTTCCATCCACAGAAATAAAATGGAACACATTTTTCTCTCAAATTTGCATATATAATGAACTTCAGGATTCTTGATTATATTTGAAAACAGACAAATGAGTTCCGCACATTAAATTAGATTCTTGAAGTTTCTCAATGAGGTCTTGGTTGGTTTATAGTATAGTTTTTTTTTGTTTTTTCTTAGAAGTCATGGTTGCAACTTTGAATGTACTATCTACTGTGTGAGCTTGACTACATGTGGTAGTTGTGCAAGTGGAGGCAGAATATGGGATATCCAGGCACCGAGAGAGAAATCTAATGCTATTGGAATACTTGCTTTTTTAAGCCCACACTTGTATAAGGCAGCTCATGTGGACGCCACAGATGTGCTACAAATGATATCCAATCTATTCATAAGAGGGGTGCCGCTGTGTAGATGCCCTGGCCTAAGTATCAGGTCAGACCACCATTCAGATGAGCCATATTTTACGAAAATGAATGTGGCTGACAAAAACTTGGCTGAAGCTTTCTAACTCATCCACCTGTTTCTGATATAGTGGCCCACCTGTTAATTGAACTAGCTTTATTTTGGGTTAGAAGATCTATAAGATTGAGTCCGCCTAATGAATTGTTTTGATATTACAACCGTCTGCCACATCAGCACTTATGATTCTCTTGTTCTGCTAATCTTTGTGGGTGGAGAATTTCTATAACTGGTTTAGTTTCTTGAGTTTGTTGAATTGGATTTTTCCAACATGAGCTTTATTTCCTGCTTTTTTAGCTGCATAGTCCTTGTATTATTGTAGTGGAGTGCTAACATGCAGATCGTATCATAGTACTATGCAGCTTTCTGCCCACACTACATGTGGCAAACACTTGTGGTGATTAGGATGGTTGATCTGGTGGGCCACCCAATGGATGGACTAAAGGTCAAAAGACCACACTTATTTGGACCTTGACATCCAATTGATGACCTTGGGGTGAATGTGGATCACTGCTGGTTTTGAGCTAACCATTGCTTCTGCAGGAAACAACTCGGATGGCTGCCTCAATCTGATGCTTTTAAGGTATCTCCTAGTGACACGGTAACCCACAGATCAAGGGTCCTGATCACAACACATGTTCACCACGTGTGTAGTGAGGAGGGACCCGCATGGTAATTTCAACGACTATGAGCAGAGCTGCATGTTAGCACACCTCATTATTGAATTGAAGTTGCAATATTCTTCCATTGCACCATGAAAAGATAACAAACTACAATGCAACTCTTTATTAATGCTGATGTAGAATCCGGGTTTCTCTAGTAGTAACCACTGAAAACTCATTTTAGTTAATGCTAATGTAGAATCCGGGTTTCTCTACTAGTAACCACTGAAAACTCATTTTGCTTATCTTTTCTTTTGTCACTCACGAATCTGACCGAATAATGTGAGGTTAGAGACAACGCCAGATTGAAGCAATTAATGGAGCGTGGGCAATGATCGGTCTCACGGCAGGGTTGGTGATCGAGGGTCACACGGGAAATGGTATTCTGGCCCAGGTAAGTGCTTTGAACAAAAGGAGATATTATGCCATTATCAATTACAAGAATCCACATTCTTTTGTTTGACAGAGGTATTATACCATTATTGCACCGTCTTAATAAAATTTCTCATTACCCTTTGAAAGAACCTAACATGTGGGTCCTACCTTTTGGTAGGCTAAGCTACTTGCCCTGGTGAACCTAAGGGTGGCAGTGGGTTGAGTAGCCCGCTCGACCCGATGAGCCCAGCCCAAACCCACTAGCCTGGCCTGCAGGCCGGGTTTTGGCCTCGCATGAATGACCAGATCAATTTCCAGCTCGGGCTTGGGCTCAAGTCATTTTAGCCTGCTGGCCTAGCCCGGCCCGAATTTATATGCACTTGTTATTTCCTATAAATATGCCATTCCAATCCTCAGTTGGGTAACCATCCATATTGAATTTAGACCATTGGTTTCATTCCTCTGAAGTGTCTATTTCTTTGTGGATGCATGGCCCACTTGATCAAGGGTAGATTGGAACATTCAAGTGGGAAATAGGTATTTTATCATGGGCCAAATCGGTCTGGACCCAACCAATTTTTTTGGCATAATCTTGGGCCCTGTGTTGCTAGGCCCATGTGGGACTTAGGGCCTTGGGTCTTAAGTGTCGGCTGGACCTGGGCCTGGCCTGGCCGATTGCCACTCCTAGGTGAGACCTGTGATTGGATCAGCCATGCCCAAAATATCTCCCCATCAAATGTTCACAGATATTTGTTGAAAATGTTACAGCCAGCAGTGCAAATTTAAAAGAGGGCTCAATCAGATGGTTGGAAATTAGGATAGTCAGGATGGGGGACAGATATTTTGGCATCTCCTAGTGCCATGGAGCTTAGAAGGTGGGCCCCACATGTACATATTTTTGGAACATGCAAATGCTCAATCTAACATTGTGCTTTCTTCATAGCATTGGCGTCGTTCTTCAAAAGAGAGGCAGCTAAACACGTCCATGTTTTCTTTTCTTTTCTTTTTTCCTTTTTCTTTTGTACAGTTGACTGGATATTGGAACGCCATCACCAGTTTCTTTTGGTGGTAGCAGATCTTCAAATTGCAGACTTCTTGCGTACTATCCATCTGCAAAGTGCAATAGAGTGTAAAGACCTACATTTTCTTAATTGCTTTTTTTTTTTTTTCAGTCGAAGGTGGATTTAGGCTGTGTTTGGATGCACAATCGAATCAAATTGCAATTTGTCATTGTCATAGGCTTGTCCTGTCCATTTGGGATTGGCAAATCACAATGACTAATCTAAAATAAGCAAAAACCATCTAAATTGCAATTTTCGCCCCCCTCCGTAGAGGGTCTGCGCTCTGAATTGCAATTAAGTTACATTCAAGTTGGACATGAAAGAAACAAAACTGTGATTTGTGGGATACTTGGAAGCATCATTTATTTTGTCGCTTCCCCTTTGATTAAACTGAATACTCGCAATTCAACTCAGATGCAATTGAATCCAATCGTGCATCCAAACATGGCCTCAAGCTAATACTACTTGGGCATGTACTATGGTTTCTCCTTCAGCTGGCATTGTTGAATATATTGTTAATAGAAGGTTTTCTAAATCCAAAACATTTGATGCTTTGGGGCTGACAAGGACTCTCCAATTTAAAATGACTCCTGGACAAGGTCCGTAACCAGTAAGGACTTTGGTGACGATGAGGGAAGGGGTTAGGCACCCTCAACCAACATCAGTGACGGTGAGGAGAGGGATTTGGCACCCTCAACTACCCGCACTTATTTGTGATATTTACTTTACAGGAGTTCTGAAAATTGTTATATTAATAACTAATTCAGTTACTGAATAGTGTTGGAAATTGGCTAGTGAGTCATTAATCCCCCAAATTACCACTAAGGAGATCGCAATGTCTCAACTTAAAGTATGTTTGGAAGAGAGATCAGCTGCAAAAAAGGAAAGGAAATTTAATGCAACGTATGAAGGATGCAACATATGTGAATAACTATATATATCAATACTCACTCAAGTTACCTGAAGGATGCAATATATGTTAATAACTATATATATCAACACTCACTCAAGTTACCTGATAGGGACATTGCAATGTCTCAATCTAAGGTGAACTTAAGGAGGTCTTAACTACTAGTAAAGATAAGTAGATAAAATATACAAGTGATCAAAGAAAAGAAAAGGTGGTCCAAACTAACTTGGCTCCTAATGCTTAAGGATTTGAAAATTCAACAAGGTACAGAGTATATAAACAGGGATCGCTCAGTCTATGAAAAGTGGGGTGTATAAGAAGAGGACTATGCAAAATGTGAATAAAAATGTAAAAAGGGACAGTCATATTGCCAATGATGCACTTCGAGATGTGAAAAAAAAAAAAAACTGAAACTAAAGGCACCTTGGTACCCGACCTTACTCCATTGACCTTGGATGGTTGAAATGGCTTGAATGCAAGTATGGGCTAGGTTTGACAGTTTAGATGGATGTAGAACTCTTTAGGCTATCCTAAATCTCTCAAGTGCTCTCAAGTATAGCAATTATATTGCTAATTCTTGATAACTCACTCCAAATCTCTTTGTACTAACTCACTGACTCTTGTTTCTAACCTTAAATGTTGTAGACTCAAGTGATGCTAGCTCTCTCTCTCTCTCTCTCTCTCTCTCTCTAGCTGAATGGGCTCCTCTCTTTAAAGCCAAGTGTTATTGTGTTATATGGGAAGATATGAGAGGGGTAGCCTCTATTTATAGAGGTAAGCCTAGTAGACTTGTAAATTGTGGCAACTTGGAGGGCAAACATCACTATATAGCATGATATAAACAGTTGGAAGACACATGGCATCATGGATTTGCTTCGATAAATGGTAAAATAAGTAATTTCACCATTTGAGGAGTTAAAAATGACCTTTTTACCCTAGGGCAACAATCCAATTATTGTCCAACGTGTGGTTTTTCTTAGTAGTTGTCCAGAAAAAAGTTCGGACATATCTTAAAATCCATTCGAATTTACAAAGATTTGGGTGGCAATTGAATTACCATCCATACACAGTTTTTTACACTTTTGTCACAATGACTTTAGGGCCTATCTCTACCATAGATTGCACTATTCTACCTTTTTTTTTACCCCACTCAAAGTGGACTCATGGGCCGTTTAAATGAATTGTTTCTTAATCTGTATTTACGGCCATCTTTGGAAACACCATGTGGTTAGCCCGAGTCCTAATACGGCCCGGCCTGCCCTAGCCGATTTCATATACTTTCCATATTTGAATCCAACAGTTGTGAGCCCAACAAGGAGAATCAGCTCGGCTCATTTCCTCCGATACTATTTGGGTTAATTCCACTCTACTACGATTGGATGCACTTGGTCAGGTGGAAATGCTCCAAATGTATTTGTTGTTTTTAGCTGCTCCGAATTGCAATTATATTGTTACGTCATCGAACTTTTCAGCTAGATTTGAAAGGAATTGAACTATAAGGGCCTGTTTGCATGCCACCAAAAGGCTTTCTTTCAATATTTGTTGTTCCACTCCCCTGTTGGTTTTCATTGTGTGGGTTTTTAGCACTTGATTTGACAAATAAGGGGAAAAAATAATATTTGTAAAAATACATCCAAATACATAACATAAACTGGGTTTGGCTCTAAATGACATTTAGGTTTCAAACGCAAACGCTCTTTTAAAGGTGAGTCCAAAGGGATCCTAATTTGACAATTTCTTACCCGCAATGAATAGGGTTGTACACGAACTGAGTTAGCTCGGTTAGCTTGCTCGACTCAACTCGAAATAGCTTGATTTGACTCAGTTTGAGTTGAGTCGAGCTGATTTTTTGAGCTCGAAAAAATTTCGAATTGAGTTCGAGCTTGCTTGAGCTTGACTCGGCTCAGATCAAACTAGTCGAGCTGATTCAATCACCAAGTGTTTGATGAAACGACACAACATTGTGTCAGCTGGTGGCAAGGAACACATGTATATGAAACAAATACCATTTTTTCTTGATTTTGATGTTGCCTACAAGGTGCTTGACGAAATACTCATAAACAGCTGTTGTTGTTTTACATACAGTAAGAAATTAAAAGTGCACTCCATGTGTTTGTGAAAATGCCACATAGGCTCAATCTTGACTTGAACTCGGCTCGAATTGGCCCGAGCTGTTGACCAAATCGAGTCGAGCTAGCTAGTCAAGCTCGAGGACCAATTCGAGTCGAGTTCAAGCTGGTGTCAGCTAGTGGCCGAGCTAAGTCGAGCTGTGCTAAGCTCGACTCAGTCAATGAATGGTGAGGAATAGAACTATTACTGGGCTGGGCCGGCCTAGTGGCCTTTTGGGTCTAACCTGCTTTTGGCCCAGGTTAGGCTGGAATAGTAGGCCTGAAGACTAGGCTTAGGCTAATGTATCAGAGCCCGGCTCTTGGCATTTCAAGGGCATCTTTGTTGCCACCTGATGAACAGTTTACATCTATGTACAAAACGTGTGGTTGATCTTCCGCATAATCATTAGTCGCAGGGCATTATACTATTTGTCCTGACCCATCACAGTCCTGAGCTGGGCGAAGGCCTTGGCCTTGGACAGATGTCGGCCCTCCCTGTTGACATCCCTGCCGAGGAAGCTAGATACAAGCTCGTGGGGCCCATTATTCAGTTTGTATGGGTGGACCATTAATTGGACAGCTATTCTTGTAAAATATGCATACTAGGCAGCTCATCCACTGAAGGGTACCATTTTCGTCACTTTAGATCATATACCGTACACTGGCACTTGTGTAAGATGATCTGAACCATTCATCCTATTTGCTCTGCAGTTGATTGTCTGCTACTGAAAAAAAAATAAATTGATTGTACTATCCTAACCAATCTAATAATGGACGTTTTCTCACTAATTTTGAACCGCTGATGACTTGTCTACTAGAGTACTGTATCTATTCCATTTATCAAGTGTTATGATCTAATCATTACTTGAAAAAACAAATGGACGGTTTCGATCTAGTCCATATTTGCCACGTATGCAGAAATGACATGGAGGCACAGTACTATCCATACCTTCGGAGGTACGTCTGGGCACTTTAAATTTCCCTTCTGGACCCACAAGCATTCTGGTTCTTATCCGAAGGGAATTGAACGTTTACTATAATATGCGTTTATCACCATTTTGTAAACATAGGTGGTTCTTCATATATCCATTACACCGTTGGCCTTTATGTGCACCAATCCAGACTACCCAATTCATGCCCCATTGTGAGTAGATCAGAGATAAGCATTAAACTGACCTTATAATCTTAACCGTCCGATATGGATTATTAATTGGCAGCACTGGTCTTCTTTTCTTTTTTTTCAATCGTCTATTTCGATGGATGTTTTTGATCATCTGATCAGTGTGATGTTCAGGGAATGCTCCATCAAACATGGAAATCTACAGTTCTGACGGTCTGGATAGGCATAGATCTATGCTGTATCTGCAACAGATCACTCACCATTGTTTAAGGAACGGTGTTGGAAGCACGCAATAACCGCAGCGGGGAGCTTTTTGGCCATGTCACTGGCTGGCGGAAAGTGATAGACTCCACTGTAAGTTTCGCACGATTTAAATGATGGTGACTCATTTCTCCTGAAGTGAGACACTGGCCTACGGATATTCAGACCATCCAAATTGTGGGTCCCATTATCAATGGAGAATACCTATGAAATGAAACTGATCAATCAGTCCTAAGTATCCAATTAATGTCTATCAAATAGATGCTTAAAAGTAAGCAGTGAGCTGTCCAAAATCAAGGGGAAAAAATCAGACGGTTACTATTATTCTCTAAATAGATTTTTTCATTCATGCTACATCCACAGTTGGATCAACGATTTGGACGGTCTAGATTAGCTAACCACATTGCCATCTGTACGTTCGATGTGTCACCACCATATTTTAAGTGGCGCAAAACTAACACAGACTCTAACAATTTGAAAAGTCGCCTCCGTACATGCTTTGAAAATTCAGACTAACGTGCATTATGGGCCATCGACTCGTACCACTATCGTAGCAAAAGCCTTCAACAAAAAAAAGAGGAAGACCATACTCGGGTTTCTGGAAAGTATACTTGGGTTTTTACATCTCACAAGTGGGGTCCACGATTCATAATCCAGACCATCCATCTGTCATTTCCCACATTGGCTTCACCATAGCCCAAAAAAAGTCTCTAACTGGAAGCTGCTATCAACCTATCTCAAGACTCTTTTTCAATCGAATCCAAACAATCCACGTTCTCGGCTTCTTAACCGTCTATTTCTTAGCCACATGTTTCAAACCAAAAGATATTTTGATCATGGTCCATCTATAGTGGTAGGCAAGGGTTTGGATTTTCCACGGAGAAGCCAAATCAACGTTCTCGGGACCATCAAGAGCATCGTCAGTGTAAAAATAAGTTAGATCCATTCGTTAAATGGACCACAGATTAACATCATCCATTTGATTTCTATGGTGTGGCTCACCTAATGAGTATTAATACTCCATTTTTGCACGATGTGATCCCCATGATGGGACCTATATGTTTCACGGATAAGATGTTGTGTATGCATGTATATAGTTTTAAAACCTAGGTTGAGTTATATCGGATGGGTTGCGGTTGGGCTTTAATTACCTCCATTTTTTTTACAAAAAATAAATATATGTAGATAAATAATAATAATAATAATAATAATATTATTATTATTATTATTATATTATTATTATTATTATTATTATTATTACTCCCTCTTGCTCTGGTGGTAGACTTTTCGGAATTTTAACACCCGGTCAAGGGTTCGGTTATCCAATAAATATTGATATTTTGATGTTGAACAAGATATGGAGCTAGTTGATAGCTTTCCAGCAGCACATTGCATGTGTAAAACAGACCGCAAGCGGAAGCCCAAAGGCATGCATGACCCTTGCAATGAATTTTCTAATGCAATTTCTTTTGATTCTCACCATCCATGCAATTTTCTCCAACAATATAGCCGTTTTCTACCATGTTTTGAAACTAGTAAGTGTTCTAGAAAGAAAAAATGCATGGGAAAATGTGTTATTTGTCTGGGGGACAGATTAAAAGAGAAAAAGGGTTGTGGGCCAGGAGTAGGGGGCGAGTATATCACCCACCCATCACGCAAGGTTGGTAGGTGAGAATCGGTTCTCATGACAACTCATGAGAACTTTTTTAAAACTCATCTCACATCATGCGTATATATAATTTAAGTCTATAAGCCTTCATCTAGCTTGGATGAAGAGTTGGGCAAAACATGACATTGTTTCCTAACTTGAGTAGGACTCGGATGAAAATCAAGAGTGAAAATTTCTCTTACTTTCCCTACAATGCATCTAATTTTTGGATAAGGCAGAGCTTTTCACGTTAAAATTTTTCATGAGGTGAATCATCTAGTGGACAATTCAAAATTTCACACACATCACATGATATAATTTATCATAAGGTTCTTCGAGGAGAAAATTTTCACTCAACATCTATTTCAAGATGGACTTTTGAAAATTGAAGTTTTGATGTCTTCATAAATGTGTTTTTCCAAATAGGTATGGCTTATAATCAGTTTAGAATTTTCATTATTGATGGATAAATGATTCATATATCTGCATATCCATATTACAACTATATACCAACCAACATCTTTAAATGCACGTGTTATGCCGTGCCTTTAAATTAAATGTTTGTAATTTAATTTAGTCATGCATTGTTATTATATTCTAATTCTATTTAATGTGAACATCCATGATAAAATATAGTGATAGTTTCAAAGTAATCTCCACCGCACATTTGATCTGTTATCGCATGAAGCGTTTAATCTTGACTGTTCAAAAGTCCTAATACCTATGTAGCCCAAAATAGTTTAGACCAAACATTGCAGATTTTTAATATATAAATTGGTTCACTGAAAGAGACTTTGGATTATTTGGAAGGCAATATGCCCCACTTAAAATTAAGAAGCACAAAGCAAGAGGAGCCAGATATCAGGTTGTTGTGCGACCCACGTGGTGTGTATATGACATCCAACCATTAAAAAAGGTAAGCCCCACTTTCTATAGTAGCTTAAAAAATTTGACCAATCCAATCATCAGGTGGGCCACACATACACCCACGCGCTCACAACGCTATGCCGTGACCTCATGTTGAAACTCTTGTGAGTATACCACCGAGGCGTGAATAAGGACCGTCCTCTTAAGCCTTCAACCTTATTTTTTTACTAATGCCAAGAGATGATCTATCATAATCAATGGAGAGCGTGGATAAGAAATATATATCACGGTGGACCCCACAAAGCCTCGGTTGGGACCATCTATCTCTAGCTAGGTTCTGTTACCCAATTCATGTCCCAAAAAACCAGGCCTACCATTCATCTTGTGGGCCCCATGACTTATATTTTGGAGGATTTTTTTTCAGTGTGGTCCAAGCTCTGATTGGGATCGGCCGGATGTCCGGCATGTCCGTACCATAATGGTGGGGCACACCTTTCGAAGGGCTTGGATGTCATCAACTCACCATGTGGGCCCCACAATATCCATTACCATCATTGCTTGCAGTGGTACCATTACCTCTTATCCAGCATTCATTATTCACAACTGCATTTCGATGTACTCATTTTCTGGAATCCCTTTTAATGGAATTTGCTCCGAAAATCATATGATCCTAGCCACTGACTGGAGGAGGGAAAATTTCCACCTATCGACGGCTAGGATCATTTGCTGCCAGGAATCATCACATGACAGTGATTGAAAACCAACGTAGATATGCGGATTGCGTACTACCTCCGCCCGTCCCTAACTCCAAACGGGCAGTTCTGTGGGCGGGCCCACCGTAATGTATCTTTACATCCAAACCGTCAATTCCTTTTCTCAGATTATTTTAATGCATGATCACAAAAATGAGGCACATCCAACGCTCAAGTGGACCACACGAAATAATAAGTTTGATTGCATTAAAATACACAAAGCATTAAATGTCATTTGCATTAAATGCAAGAGTCATCTGTGGTGTGGCCCATTTGATCGTTGGATATGTATCATTTTTTATTTTTTTCCTTAAAATAATCTGAGAAAAGATATATACGGTTTGGATTTACAGATACATCACGGTGGGCCGGCCCACAGAACTGCCCGTTCGGAGCTAGGGACGGGCGGGGGCAGTACGCAATCGGCGTCCCGTAGATATCGTATCACCGTTTGGCAGTGCATACTTTTCACGCATGTGGAAATTTCACATTTGGAATACGTAGCGGATGAGGTAAGATATTACAGTGCGTTCGTCCATATGGAAAATTACCATACGTTCGAGCTATGTGTGGCCCATCCGTGAGGTTTTCTTCAAATCAAAACCGTGCATCTTGTTCGTGTGAACTACGTAAATTTTAGAATAGCTTCATATTCGGAGTATCCTTCCATCATGATGAAGTGAGGCTTCCCAATCTATATGTCATCCATCGTTCCTTGGCCAAGCATTAGGGGGCCCATCTAATGAATGGTTTGGATTTCACTAACATTCAAAGTGGGCCCCACACATCTCCAACGTAGTATTATAACTACTATAAGTCCGAATCGGACGTGATCATTCCCGGCACATTTACATCATGAAATACTCTAAAAATTCTAGTTTTGGTTGTCCATCTCATCCAAGAAATGCAATTTTCTTTTTATTCATTTTCGGGCAAGCGTCATGCCAAACGCGACCCTACCAACCAAATGAAGGTGGCTGTTAAAAATCCAGCCCAGACAATGACACTCGTGTGACAGATGGCACACGTGCTTTTTAAAGACTCGGCAACTCGGACTGATCCATTTGGCCGTTAGTCGAGTCATGACTCAGCCGAGTCGAAATCGGATTGCGTACTGAGTTACTCATAGGCTTTATGTGGCTTATCTACACCGTCCATCTGTTTTTCCAGATCATTTGAGGGGTTGAGCCTAAAATTGAAGCATATCAAAAGCTCAAAAGGACCACATCATAGGAAACAGTGGGATTAATGGTTTTGACCGTTAAAACCTTTCTAGGGCCCACAGTGGATAGATTAAGATCACACGGACATAAATTAAGGGAAACACAAATATCAGCTTGATCCAAAACTTCAGTGGCCCTCAAGAAATTATCAACAGTAGAAATTCAATTCACACGGCATCCTGTGGTATGGTCCACTTGAGGTTTGAATGTGTTTTATTTTTGGGTTCAAGTAAAATGAATGGATGAAATTGATAACATAAATAAATCAAGGTGGACCCTACAGAGTAGGCAGTAGGGTTCCCTTGCATAGGAACCGTGAAGGCCCACACTCGTCACGCGCACCACGCATGCATCAGAAAAATAGAAGCGGATTGGCCTACTGAGTAAACTCTGTGGGGCCCACCGTGATTTATGTATTCTATCCACTCCGTTCATCCATTTTATCAGTTAATTTTAGGTCTTGAGCCTTAAAATGAAGCATATATAGAGTTTAATTGCACCACACCGTAGGAAACAGTGTGAGTAGAATGTTTACGGTTGAACATTTCTTAGGGTCCACAGAAGTTTTAGATCAAAAGCTGATATTTGTGTTTTCCCTTCATCCATGTCTGTGTTATCTTATGAACAGGTTGGATGATAAGTAAACATCCCTTTGAGCCCTAGCAATGTTTCAACGGTGGAAATCACTATTCTCACTGTTTCCGGTGGTATGGTCCACTTGAGCTTTGGATATACTTCAATTTTGGATTAAACCCTTAAAATGAGTTGGACAAACGGATGGACGGCGTGGATGAATCACATACATTCAGGTGGGCCGAGCAGAATTTACTCAGTATCACAAAAGCGTACTGAGTTACTCAATACTCAATCCGATTTCTAGAAAAATGGATGACAAGGGAAGAGATGGCCAATGGTCTATTTCTCACCATACACACACGTGACCCACGTGATGAGTGGACCTAGAACGGTAATCAGAACGTTGCATGTTTATTGCAGGGCCCACTTAATAAGGGATGTTGCTTGGATGGATCCCTCACAGTGGGGCCACTTTGATGTGTTTGCCTTATATCCATGCCGTACATTTGTTTTGATAGATCGTTTTAGGACATGACCTAAAAAATGAAGTAGATCCAAATCTTCTGTGGACCACTCCACAGAAAAGAGTGGTGATTAAATGCCCACCACTAAAAACTTCTTGTGGGGCGCCGAAATGTTTATTTGCCATCCAACCTGTTGATAAGCTGGATGAAGGGGCCACACGAATATCAGCTTGATCTAAAACTTTTGTGGCCCCTTAGAAGTTTTTAACGGTGGGTGTTCAATCACCACGGTTTCCTGTGTGTGGTCCACCTGAGATTTCGATCTGCTGCATTTTTTTGATCATGCCCTAAAATAAGCTGTTAAAATGGATGGATGGCATGGATATAAGACATATTCATCACGGCAGGCCCCACAGTCAGGAATCCACACAAGTCCTGTGAGCGTGTGCCACGTGAATCTCTTTAGGGTCTGTTTGGGCAGTGGGATTAGAAGGGATTAGGCGGGATGGGATTCAAAAAATATAATTATTACCCCATGCAAGGATTGTCCCCTACTGCCATGAGATAAGATTAATGCCCTCCTTTGTTAATAATACGGTGGTACATTGAATGGATATACCCACTATCATTTGAAATTACTTAGAATAACACACATATTTTATATCTAAACTATTCATTTGTTTTGTAACCCCTTTTTATGGCATGGGCCAAAAAATGAGGTAGATCCAAAACTTATGTGGCCCTAAAGAAGTTTTCAACGGTAAGTATTCAATCCCCGTTGCTTTCTATGGTGGGGTCCACTTGAGCATTAGATTTACCTGATTTTTTGGTCCACGATCTAAAATAATCTCGATAAATGGGTGGACGGTGTGGATATAGCCCACACATCATGGTGGGACCTACAACAACTTGCTAACATTGAATGAAATTAGCATCGGACCCAATGCAATTCTATTTAACGTAATTCCAAGCTTTAGCATTCTTCCCAAACATGGAGTGAAATTGGCACAGGACTAGTGAAATTAGCATTTCTCTATTAGAATTAACAAATACAACAAACGTGCGTTCCTTTGTAGCATCCAAAGAAAGAAATGCGTAGAATTTCATGGGGCTTTCGTTGATGTAGCTTGCATTTGGACATTTCGTATGCCTTGCTATGTAGGGCCCACCGTTTTGTATAATCCAAATTGTGAACCGCATGCTCTTTATCACGTCACATTCATTTGGACCACGTGATCATCAACACATGCCTTTTTGAGATAGTTCATTAGGTGTTAGGTGAGAGAGTTGGGTGAGATCGATGTGGTGAGATAGCTCATTTTAAGGCATGAGCCTAAAAAATTACATGGCTCGAAAGCTCAAGTGGACCACATTATAGGAAGTAGTTGGGGTAATGATTTCCACAGTTGAAACCTTCCTAAAGCTAGCCATAATGTTTATTTTACATCCAACCTATTTATAAAGTCACATTTATCTATAAAAAGGGAAAACACAATGATTAACTTGATTCAAAACTCCTGTGACCCACGAAAAGTTGTCAATGGTAGGTGTTCAATCCTCACTATGACTTATGATTTGATGGACCTGTGCTTTTGACCGACTTCATTTTTGGGTGCACTCTCTTAAATAATTGAATAAATGGATGTACGATGTAGATAAAACACATACAACGTGGTGAGTATGAAAGAGCTTTGACCGGCACTAACAAGTAAGCTTATATTAAAGGCGTTCGGTGGTGGCCAATGACACTGTTAGAGATGGAGCTAGGGGTGTACATCGAGTCGAACCAAGTCGAGCTGGCCTTAGCTCGACTCGGCTCAACTACTAGCTGACCTCAACTCGAACTCGGCTCAGCTCCGTTCGGTCAGCAGCTCGGGCCAGTTCAAGCCAAGTTCACCTGTGTAGCATTTTCCCAAACACCTGGATTGCATCTTCAAAATCTCACTGTATTTAAGACAATAGCAATAGTTTCATAGGTATTTTATCAAACACTTTCTAAGCAACATAAAAATCAAGAAAAAAAAAAAAAAGAGTATTAGCTTCATACACATAACCTTCCTTGCCACCAGCCACACTTCTTCGGGTCATTTCATCAAACACTTGGTGAGCAGCATCAATATCAAAGTAACTGAGTCAGCAAACTAGTTAGATTCAAGCTGGGTTCGATCCGAGTTGAGTCAAGCTAGGGCTAGCTCGAACTCGGCTCGAACTCATTTTCGAGCTCAAAAAATCAACTTGACTCGGCTCGATTCGAATCGAGCTTTTTCAAATCGAGTCGAGCAAGCTAACCGAGCTAGCTCGGTTTGCGTACACCTCTAGATGGAGCCATGTAAAACATGTTTAAAGGGAGATTATTAAGTGTTGCCTACCTTGATGCATGTATTCTGTGTCCATGCCGATCATTTCGGGCATAAGACCATTGTGTCATATCATAAAGACTTCATAAGGCCCGCCGTAAAGCTTCTATGATATTTATTTACCATCCAACCTGCTGATAAGGTCACATAAACCTTGATGAAGGGATATGACAAATATCAGCTTGAATTAATGGTCAATCACCACTGTTTCCTATCATATGGTACACCTGAGAATTGGATATGCTTCATTTTTGGGTTCACATCCTAAAATGATATGGTAAAACGGATAGACGGTGTGGATATTGAAATACATATATCAAAGTAGGCCCATGGTAAGGACAAACATCACACGTGAATTGGACGAATCAAATCTGGCCACGTCCTGGGGTTCTTATGACCACATAGGCCTCGCCGTTCCACTTGCAATTTCGACTTTCAGGAGTGGGCAAAAACTACAATAGGCTAGAAATTCCTATATTAGGAGTTGTTGGATCATTGAACCTAGACCGTTGATCTGATGACCCTCTACCTAGATGAGGGGCTCCCCAAGAAGCACCTTTGTTGAACGATCCTAACCATCCTATGTCTTATGCGACTTGTTCGTTAAGAAGAAAATACTACAAAATACAGCCATCCTAACTGCTTGATCCATGAGACATGCTCCACTTAAATACAGTTAATGAGAAGGTCCATGTTAAAAAGGGAAACTTCAATTATTAAAGGGTTGAAATACTCTTTTTTTTTCTCTCTCTCTCTCTCTTTTTTAAAATAACGGTAGTAGAATTTCACCATCTATGGGTACTCTAACCCTTGACCCGGTGTTGAAACTCCTGAGAGTCTACCACCTGAGTCTGATTAAGGACCCGTGGGTTGAAATACTTAAATGTGAGAGATGTTTGGATATCTTCATGGAAGACATGGATTGCCTATGGCGGTCAACGGCAAGAACTTTAAAAGCTAGGTGGGTCCCACCCTGATGTTTGTAAGAAATCTACATATCCATCCATTTGTTTTGCCTAGAGCTGTACACAAGTCGGGCCTGGCACATCTCGACTCAGCTCAGCTAGTAGCTGACGCTCGGTCCTCGAGCCTGACTAGTCATCTCGGCTATGTTTGGTTAGCAATTTGGGCCAGTTTGAGCATGTGTGACATTTCCTCAAACACATGAAGTGCACTTTTAATTTCTCACGGTATGCAAAACAAAAGCAACAATTTACAAGTATTTCATCAAACACTCAGTAGGCAACATCAAAATCAAGATACGAGAGTAGTTTTATTATGCAAAGTTTTTTTTTTTTTTTATAGTGATCGATTTCGTATCCATACCTTCCTCACCATTAGTCGATCCCATGGAGAATGCATGCACCCAAAACAATACTTCCTTGAGTCATTTCATCAAACACTTGGTGAGCAACATTAATATCAAAATAACTGAGTCACTTAACTAATTTGATCCTAGTTCAATTTGAGTTGAGGTTCGATCCAAACCGATTCGAGATCGGACAAGCTCGAACTTAGCTCGAAATTTTTCGAGCTCTAAAAATCAGCTCGACTTAGCTCGTTCTCAGTTTCTAATCGAGTCGAATCGAGGTTTTTCAAGTTGAGTTAGAGCGAGTTAACCAAGCTAACTCAGTTTGTGTACGGCTCTAATTTTGCCACCTCATGTTAAGACATGAGCCCAAAGGTAAAACAGATCCAAAACTCAAGTGGGCCACCCGGCGGTAGGAAGAAAAATGGCTATAGTTGCAGCCTTCCTTGGTCCATGATGTTTATATTCCATCCAAACAGTACATTAGGTCATTTTCAATGGAATGAACTGAAAACACAAAAATATTAGCATGAACAGTGGACGTTTAATCTCTTTTATTTTCTGTCATGTGGCCCACTTAAGTTTTGGATGTCTCATTTTTAAGCTCATGTCCAAAAATGAGTTAGCAAAACAAATGGTCAGGATGGATTCCACACAATCATTATGGTGGGCCCAACCTAGCTTCTGTCCGAAGGAACTTCATGTGGTCAAGGTCGGCTCCAATCCACGTCCCACCATCCATCGATAAGTCCATCATATCCACAGTTGACATCACTTAAAGTGGGCCCCACATGTATAGAATACTATGAATCAGTGCTTATCCTCACGGATGATAATCATTTTGGTTGAATTATGCATTGTTGACTTCTCAAGGGAAATGATCACAAACGTACGTTCTAACTGTGTGGGCCCACCCATGTTTTGCACGTGGAATGCCATATAGTCCATCTGATTTCCTTCAAATGTTCACCGTTCATCCCAAATATAAAACTTAGGTGGGTGGGCCACCTAAGTTTGGAATGCTTGAATTTTGTTGTGTCCCTTCCATCCGGTGGTTTCCATGGTGGGCCTCTCCTCCCATATTTCTTCCATTGTTACCTTCAGTGGGGCCCACCTGAGTCATGGATCATGTTAGATTTTTGGAACTAGGTCTAGCATTGGGTAGATGCATCTAATGTACGGGTGGGATGGCACTCACCAATCACAGTGGGCCCCACATAGCTCAAACTTGGGACAGTTTTCCATAACTGTATATTTTTTTATCGTGGCTCACCTAACTAAGGACCGACTTGATGGATGGTTCTCAATTAAAAATGAAAAATGATTTTTCACTTGTTCATATTCAACCCTAAAAATCATTTAATAAGATCATCTATTAAATGCCAGTAGAATATAAGATTATTTTGATTCCAACCCATGACTCGATGGTAGATAGAGTATGTTTTGACACTAAGATCATGAATTCGAGTGCCAATGTAAAATGTAGATAACCATAAATAAATAAATAATAATTAGAAGAAGGACCATGTCAACATGTGGGCCCGATTGTGGGCAGCCGCGATACTTCCTAAGTCAAACTCATCATATACGTGGCCCTAGCTGCATTACCATGCCTTGAAAACATGAGGCAGAGCGGGTGGTAAGGAGCTCACACCCACCTCACCCACCTAGTCTTTTCATGATGTGATGATATTTGATTAGTGGAGCCTAGGTTTGTTAGAGATGGGCTAAAGCTCTTTTTAAAAGTTTTTCAGTAAAGTAATCATTTCAATTCCGTACCACACCATTAATCAAATCTCCCTATGGCTTCACCACCACGGTGGGTGATGAGCTCCTCATTGTATTCACATGTAAATGAGCGAAAAAACCCTATTCGTCGATAGTAAATTAGGTATTACCTCGCTTGTAGCTCCTAAGGTGGTAGGATCTATTTGTATGGTAAGAGTTGGAGCTTATTTTTTACGGTGGCCTATTGTCCAATCAAATTCTATCAGAGTAAAGGCAGAGAAAACTCATTTTATACTAGAATAGTATACCAACAATGTACTTACTACACCTAACAGGTATTTAGTCAAGGGAGTGGACTCAGTACTGCCCTTACTTATATCACGTTTGGTTCAGGCACAACACGATAAATTTGATTAAATAAAAAGCTAAGGTTAAAGGTACGAGCCCCTAAAGCATGTAACTAATTGGATAATTTTCAAAAATATTTTACATATATTCAAATTTTACCAGTGGCTTATTGTCCAATCAAATTCCGCATGTGCCAAACTTGGTACAAGGTAGGATTACCAATAAAATAGAGTAAGCCTGGGATAAGTCTAAGAATTGTTTCAAGCCAGGCCATCAAGCCAACCGTATTTAAAATTTTGATCATTTTTTCAACTCATTTAAAGATGTTATCCCAAAACTTAAGTGAATCCAAATCTTAGGTGGATCACACTACGGGGAAAAATAATAAATGACTAGTAAAAACTTTCCATAGGCCACATCTATCTAATCTTTGTATTTTTCCTTCATCTAGCTTGGATTGACCTTATCTATAACTTGGATGACAAATAAACATTTTATATTTACTTACAATGAGATCTAGGAAGTTTTTGATGATAAGTGTTCGATCATCATTATTTCTTATGATGTGGTCCATCTGACATTTGGTTATGCTTAAACTTTGGGACCACATCCCAAAACAAATGGACGAAGGTACATACAACATATCATCAATGTGGGCCCAAGGACAAGGGTAACACCCTTGTAATTCTTTATGGCCACAATGCTCTCTGTGTGTGTGTGTGTATATATATATATATATATATATATATATATATATATATATATATATATATATATGAAATCCACTCCATCCATCAGATGAGTTCCCCGATTACAGACATGTAATTAAAAAAGAAAAAATCAGATCACAGCTCAGGTGGGCCACACCACAGGTAACAATAAAAATGGGACGCCAACCATAAGTTTGTGCTTATATGCGGAGGATGGTGTCTATATTTCATGCAGCCGCACAGCTTCTCCAGCCAATCTGTCACATGTGCAGGAAATGCAAGCCCTTCAAAAGGTGGGCCCCATCATGAAGATCACACAATCCAGAATCAGGCCAGTTCCATCATCAAAATCAACGGATGCCTGACAATTCCATCCAAGTTAACCACCTAATCAATATCTTATCCTGGTATCCTGGTTTTTGCATCAGTTGATCTTAACGGTGGTTCCCACCTTTTGAATGGCTCAGATGTCCGAACATATGACACGTTGGCAGGAAAGAGGTGCAGATTGGTAAGCTTAGCATGCATGGGGGTGCATATAATCGTTCCTCATAACTTATTAAGTGTGTATCTACCACCAGCTAATTAACTAAAAGTAAACCACATGAGTTGCCACGTCATAGGTATCTTTCCGTGAGAGTTTTGAGAGATTTGCTAAACCCACACACGTGTAAATCACACCCATGCCATCTACACCGCATATGCTCATGTGGCATACAAGTGAAATATCCAGTCTATCCATCATGTAGATTTCATCGTGTAGATTCTACTTCCAAAATATGAAGATGGTCCACTCAGTAGATGTGATACTATAGTAAAAATAAATAGACGGATAAAAAAACTTCGGCTGATTTTTTACGACCGTACATTTTTTCAGTTAAATGTGGACCATATGACTAGTGGAATGATGTGATTCTTGGCAGTTGAATCTACAGAGTGGTACCCTTCTGATGGTTGGCTTGGATATAGGACATGCCTGCCACGCTGGCATGTGATGCGTATGCATTAGATAAAAGTATACACGTGTGGGCATAGCAAAGCCGGACATTTGATGAGTGGTCCACACATCTAACCTAGAAGGCAACATGTCTACCTAACTAAAAAGGCAACACATGACTATCCAACCGTGTGGGTGCTTGTTTATCACATGGATAAGTGGCCCACTAAAAAGACACGTGTACCAACCAACACCTAAATAGGAAAATGGACGGTTGCTAGTTCCACGCGCGTGTGGGAGCCCTGCCCATCCACCGTACTCAAATGCACCGATATGAAACACCTGTGGGAGATCCCAGCTTTCCATCTGGCCTCAATATCAAGCCATATGATAAATCAAGTGGGCCACATATCACAAACAAATGGACAGCCAGAGAAAATGGTTTTGACCGCGAGTTTACTTTGTACATTGTGGCCCACCTGAAATCTAATCGTTGTGTCCAACCATATGAAAGGATCAGATATCTCACACCTGTTACATATTGGCACGTGTGCCTTATCGAGATGGGCGGAGCTCCATGCGCGTGTGGAATTAGCCGACGTCGGAGAGTAATATTCATAGGTATATTTCATTGGCAGCTCTGTCTACAGACAAAGAGAAATACTTTGATACTCTGGCAGAGTGTGAGGGATGATACACAGGTACTCAGAAATTATTGATGAATTGCATGCGTGTAATGCAATTAATTTGAAATAAACCGTCTAAATTGGATGAAATAAAAGTTTACTATTAGGCTTCTGGACATTTATTGACCGTTAAAACATGAAAAATATCCAACGGTCTTATTTCAAGAAAGAAGTTTCCATTCAATCCAACGTCCAATCTTATAGTAAGGATTGTTCATCCGATCTTATTTTTAGTGGGTAACTAAGAAATTTTTTGGTCGGTTTAATTTGAGTTTATATCTGCGACTGTACCATTTCAACGTGCCTGCGTATCAAGTGTCATATGCAACCAGAGTATAAAATCCATGGACAAAACAGAACGTTCCAAATGCTAGTAGAGAGATTGTGCTAATCCTTTTGATAGAATCTAGACGGTTGGATATGTTCTGGGCTTGACACGTCTGATAGTTCTGCCAAGGGGAGCGGGTCAAGGTGCTACCGGGAAAGACCGTAGTGGGTGTTTCTCTGACGGTGGGGGCCATCTTGATGTATTTGATGGATATCCACGCCGTTCATCAGTTTTTTCAGCTTATTTTATCATAGGATACAAAAAATGAAGCAGATCCAAATCTCAAATGGACCACATAATGGGGATTGACTGTCCACCATAAAAACTTCCTAGGGTTTACAAGGGTTTTGGGTCAAGATAATATTTGCGTTTTCTATTCATCCATGTCCGTGTGACCTTATCAACGGGTTGGATGAAAAACAAGGATTACAGTGGGCCCTAGAAAGTTTTTAATGGTGAGCGTTCAATAACACTGTTTCCAATGGTGTGGTTAACGTGATGGTTGGATCTGCTTTATTTTTTGAATATGAAATGAAATTATCTTTAAAAACTTGATGGACGGAGTGGATATACAAAAATAATCCATATGGGCCCCACAGTCGTGGAAACACCCACGACGGTGTTACCCGGGTAACACCTAATCCGCTCCAGTTTAAGGGTGGTGACTCACTTTCCGTACAAGTGCATGCGTGTATGGAAATATGGACCGTCCAAATTGTGGGGCCCATCGTAGACGGAGCATACTCATGAAAACACACTGATTGAAGGATTATCAACATCCGATCGGTGGCTATCAAATGGACAGTTTAAAGTTATTCTCGGCTATCAGAATTCATTGGTCGAATTAGATGATCAGGATCGTCCAATATAGCAACTTTTGGATCATCCACGATGGGGCTTAATTTGGACGGTGTACATTGTCATACGCGTACCAAATGCAAGATGGGTGAGTCACCACCACTTGAAAATGGTGGTAGACTACAGCTGTATGGCTGCAGTCTTGATTTCATATAGGGAAATATTTGGTAGGATGCAGTGGCGTGCTATAGTCCATTTGACTTGATTGAATGTTAGGGTTGAGGATCCAAAGTCCTTCTGTGTATCAAAATTGATCTGCTGAGGTGATTAGTGGAAAAAAATGAGATTAATCTTTTCAAATGAATTCTTTTTATGTTGTGATAATAATAGACAATTATATATAACTTTAAAGACTTATTTTTTTACAAATACTTTAAGTTAATAACAAATTTTAGATAAATAAGTATATACATCCAAATTAAATAAAGGTTAAATGTTACAAATTTCATTAAATATTATAAAACAAATTGAAAGGGGTATGATCAACCAAATTGAAACAAATTTGAAAAAATCATGCTTAAAATTAATTATAAATTGAAACTTGAAAAAATCACAATTTAAACCTGTTGGGGGTCCTGCATAAAACCTTAGGATCTAGCTTCCCGAAACAAACCAGAATTATGGAATAATAATGTAATGAACTAAATCAAAACATAAACCACACCATACCAGGGATTTTTACGTGGAAAACTCTCAAAGAGATAAAAACCACGAGACCTCGTCCAGATCAACTGTCTATTATAGGTCAAGATTAGACCTGTCAAAATCCCTTTGATTAAAATAGCCAAGTCTAAGATAGATTTAAAGTACCAAACATGACCACTTTACATCTTTTAATCACATCCTGCTAAATAAAATTAACTAGAAGTTAGCAAGAGGCATCAAATGGTCTAAATCAGGCCTCCTCTAACATTTTCACTGCTCCCTCCAAGATGGCTTCAAATGTTAGGAACATTGAGAAGACAGATCCAAAACATCCTAACATATCCTAACCACTCTTAGCTAAGATCTTCTTTATTTTATTTTTTATTTTATTTTTTTTCTGTTAGCTCGTTGGTACAGGCCACTGTCAGTTCACACTTCATTGTTATGCCTACGGATCGATACTAAGACCTCAGTGTAATAGGTATCTTTCACTCAATCCACCACTTGAGCTACGGATTAGGCTGTCCCCTCTCAAGTTCTTGATCTAAATACAACTCAAGGGGCATCCACATCTGTCTCTTTCAATCTCTAAACTGTTAGGCGGACCAGATATTACCTTCCCATCATCCTCTCCTATTGCCTTTGCCACAATCAATGGATAAGTCTCTTCTCCCAACTTTGGTATGGACAGAAACAACTAAAAAATCCCTCAATTTAGAAAGACCGGGAGACATCATGCGAGATAACCATCGCCAGATTTGTGATGTGATGTATTCATTTTCTCGCAAAGTAGGCGTCTTGACAATGAGATTCACCCTTTTAATGGCATATACAATGGTTTATACCATCATCATATCGATGGTAGAGTACGTAACGTTGGGACAAATTAAATCAAGATGTCTTTAGCTGCGAGTACACTTTTGTATATACCAAGCTCCCGGTGAAACCACGTGGCAATTTATTATTAGCTAAATCAGGACTCTGTAAACAACTTCCATGATACGTAGGCAATTTCAAAATACTCGCAAGTGCTTGCATATCATCCTCATACGTCTACGAGAGTATCAACGTTGGTATCGCAATAGCGTACAGGCGCTGCTATGCCAAAACCATCTTCAGGTGGGCCACGCAATGTTACTTGGATGGATAGTTCACCACCGAAAAACAGTAAAAATCAGACCATCTCAAGCTGTCTGTTTTGGGACCGTGTTATGAGAAGAGGCCGACGGTCCAGAATCAATGGAAGATCATGTAATGGACGCAGACTTTTAAGTTTAGACCGACCAATGAATGGATGGTCTGGATCATGACACTGATGATCTGTGGTTGGGATATGTGGGTTTGGTAACAAAATAGATCTAATTGGAAGCGGATTGCCTGTGACCCCCTGCGATATTCATGTGCCCGGCGTTGTTTGGGGACTATAGAGATATCGATAACAAATCCACTCCGCCATGTGTTTTGAAATACCAGTGGGATAGGATTCTTGAAATCAGACAAATTCAAAACTAATGTGGGCCGTACCATTCGAAACAGTAGAGATTGAAACCTTGGGGGCGACAGAAGTTTTTTATCAGGATACTATTTGTTCCTACAGTTTATACGAGTGGTAATAACCCTATGAACGGTTTGGATGAAATATAAACATCATGTTCATCTCCAGGAAGGTTTCAACGGTGGACATTTACGTTTCTACTGTTTCATAGGTATGGACCACCTGAGATTTAGATCTGCCTTATTTTTAGAATCTAGTAATATTGTCATCTTTTAAAACATATGGATGGAGTGGATCTGTCACGTAAATATCTGTGGACCCCACACAGCTCTGGCACAGGTATATCTCTAGGCCAGGGGTCACAGACAATCCACTTCCTATTTAATGAGCTAAAAAGGCTGGAATGATTATATGCGTTCCGAGGTATGGTAATCAATATACTTTCGAGCTATATGGGTCCTATTCGTGAAGTATACTTAGAATCCAAACCGTTCATATTTTGTTTCTACTCATTTTTACCGTACATTATGATAATTGTACCTATCATAATACAGGTGGGTCAAAAAACGGTGAGAAATATCCAATCATGCCTAAAACCCATTTATTTACTTATTGTGGTCCACCTGCGTTCTAGATCAGGATGGATTTTGGGATGCTGGATAAATATAGTGGACTGATTGGATGATACTCATAAGTCATGGCGGGCCCCACTCAACTCGAACGTACGGTAATTACCGTGCGTTCCTACTCGTGTGATCATCCTACCTATTAGCGATAAGACCGTACGATTGGATTACCTATCCGAAATAAATAGATAAGCTTCAAGTCAGACCCGAATCTCCGAACCACTCACAAAAGTCCAAGTGGAGATATCATCGTTTTGCCGGGATTAAGAGGTTTTAATCCAACGGCTGAGATTGGCAGAAGAACTGTCCAGCGAAAGGAATAAAGAAATCGCATCTACTAGATGCGCGTTTGCATTTTATGATTATAGAATTACGAAATTGCGGAGAATATGTTGCGGACGTAACTAGAATACATCCCGACGTATTGAAATAGGAAACGTCGGGTATTTATTCTTTGGATAGTTGTCCACTCATTGAAACAAGCCGTTTATATGGTGGGCCTTACTTTGAATGAGATATTACAACAAAAAAATTCATATTTCAACTTCTATAGCAAAACCACCCTACATATCAAAAAGGAAAGGACTAAAAATAAAAAGTTCTTGAAAAATCACAAATAATAGTTTCTAATGTTTTCTATTTCCCATATAAAGTGTGAGTTCCATCATTTAAACGGTTCAGATCCTTGAAATAATTCTCCAAATTCAAAGAATAAAATCCCGATGTATCCTGTATTTGCTCGTCGGGATGTATTCTAGCAAACCTAATACGTTAGAACAAAGAAACACAATACCTACTCGCTCATCGAATCTACTCTCCACACGTGTATCAAATGAAGTACGTGTATAAGTCATCCGGACCGTTTAACTTGTGCGGCCCACCATTTGTACCTGTTTTTTAGAAAATCATACTTATCTGCTGATCAGATGGCAAGATGTGAGTAAAATCAGGGACGGCTGAAAGATACAGCACAATGGTCCAGGTTCAAATCAAAAGTGGCCCACCTGATGAATGGACGATCCAGATTTTAATTAGGTGGTCCCACTAAGCGAAAGATGCGGATCCGTCGAGCACGTGCTATGTCGGCCACCGCCATATTGCGACGTACTGGCAAGGTGGTGGTGGGATTTGAAACGGCTACTCTCACGAGTGGAAAACACCGCTGGTGAGGAAGAATGGGAGCTTTTTGGTGGGGCCCACATCGTTCGGTCGGTCTCCTGGAGTTTTAATAAAAATCCGTTTGCCAGGTTGGGATAAAGTGGGACCGTGTACGTCATACCCATCACTCGTTTTGTGGGCCCCACCAATCGGATAACTATCTACTGTTTCAACTCTACACGGCCCCCGTCAATGCCACAAGTTCATATGACCACGTCCTTCAATTCCTGATGGCCACGTCACCTACATACGCATGCTTGCTCACGTGGCAAGCCATCCATCTTTCCATCACCATCATAAATTAGAATAAAAGGGACCGTGTCCTGCGGACCGCACTGAAAGGAAACGGATTGGCTACTCCCCCTGCCACTGGCCCAGTGGCTGATGGTCGGTGCTCTGTGGGACCCACCATGATATATGCGTTTCATCCATTCCGTTCATCCATTTTTACAGATCATTTTAGTGTTTTATCCGAAAAATTAGAGGGATATAAAACTAAGATAGACCACACCATGGGAAAACAATAGTGATTGGATATCCGCCAGTAAAATCCTCCTAAGGCCCACTGTACTTTTTATTTGACATCCAATCTGTTGATTAGGTCATACAGACCCAGATGAAGGGGAACAACAAAGATCAGCTTGATCCAAAACTTTCATAGACCCTAAAAAGTTTTTAATGGTCCACGTTCATTCAACACTGTTTCCTGTAATGTGGTCTACTTGAGATTGTTATATACCTCATTTTTTGTATTAAACCATAAAATGATCTAGAAAAATAGATGGACGGCATGGATGAAACAAATATATCATGTGGGGTAGCCAATCCGTTCCCCACACTAAAGGCTATGCATGGCCCACGTCAAGGATCGATCCATTTAGGGGATCCCACAGATATTTTCGACGGCTGAGATGTTGTGTAAACCCAACATGTCGGATTTGTATAGTATGCTGGTTGGAAGGTAACTAAAACCGTAGATTGAATATTTGATGAGCTGTCCATTTCCACCGAACCTCTCTGTCAGTAAAGATTAATAAGCATCCAGATGGGCCCAGATAGATGGACGGTTGAGATCATCGAAAGCCTTGGCCAGTACGACGTGTCATGAAAGGGGTACAAAAGTCCAGTTTTTCTGCGGCACAAAAGAAAGAAGTCCTCATCAAAAGGCGGTTACGTGTCGTCCTAGGAAGCAACAAGATATGGTCAGAGTTACTACCTTCCACGTCAGCAGTCAATCGCCGGCTCAGGTTTCACACCTTCCTACCGTAGAAGACCAACACCACACGAGATCGAACGGTCTATAATAAACCCTCACGATCCAACTTGACACGTGGCCGACCTACTTCACA
Organism: Magnolia sinica; assembly: GCF_029962835.1. Classification (NCBI taxonomy): domain Eukaryota; kingdom Viridiplantae; phylum Streptophyta; class Magnoliopsida; order Magnoliales; family Magnoliaceae; genus Magnolia; species Magnolia sinica. The sequence goes on from NC_080582.1 coordinate 79,956,886, forward strand.
CGGAGACGCTTGATGGTAGGTGTTGGGAATTAACCACGAAAAAGTCCCTCAAAACACGCGTGTGGCCATCTGAATACCACTCTCCACACACGCGCTAAGCGTGTGAGAGATCTGCCCGTTCCTTTATTGGGTTAGCACATTCATGTATATTCTACGAAATAGAAAAAAATATAGAATGTTCATGATGCAGATCATACGAATATTAAAAGATAGACGGTTGAAAAACTCGAATAATGGTCCATATTGATCTGACCTATATTTTATAAAAACCGGTTTAAATTAATAATATTGAAATTATCGTGTATGTACTACATGATAAACGGTCTAGATTTCACACATTTATGCCACATTGGCACGTGTATGGAGAATAGGATGGAGATTGCTACGCTCGCGAGTAGTAATGTACTAGTCGTTGGATGGAGAAAATGTATCGTTATCTAAAAACACGGGGCCAGCTGGAGCCTATCCAGGCGCGTGACCGGGGAGCGTTTTACAGCTGTAGAGAAATCCGATTTATGACCGACACGTGGCAGTTAGACTACCGCTTGGAGCCGATTATGAGATTTAATGACGAAAACACCCACGTTTTTTATCTTCTTGTCAAAATGACTTGCCCGTAAATCGCCTATACAGTACTTCCGGTTGTACCGTAATCTTTCCATACGACATCTTTTTTCTTCACACTATAAAAAATCCATACCTTTCAAAATATTTTACCCATTTTTATAAACTTAATTACTGAAAAATTACTATAAATTTGAAAACTTGGACGAGAAATACAAGTAGGTTTATTTTGTACGGTTTACAAATGATATTATGGTGGCGCACCTGATGAGTGCATCAGAGTGAATTTCAGTTCATTGGATATAAGTATTGGGATTGGGATGACTCTTGTACGGGTGAGATTTATTACACATATGATATATTAGCAGAAAATGGTGAAGTACCGTAAGGTTCTGGTACTACTGGCAGTATTAATGTAATTAGGATTCCGTAATTAAAAGGACACTAATTTGGTAGGGCCGTTGTTGTAGTAAAATCGGAGAAATTTTCGCACGTGATTCATTCTATCTTTAGCTGAAAATCTGTAAACATTTTATTTCCCGTTTTACCCTTAAATTTCCTTTTGGGTCTGGTTTGATGGTCCTTTTATGTTTACCCAACTACAGATTGTGTCCATTAATCTATTAATTTGGACCATCCATTAGGTTGTCAGTGGCCCATAAAACAGATGATCAAGATCATTATCTATGAGCATGGATTGACAAAATAGATGTCCACCATAGATGATATACCAGTTTATGAATGGATTGGATTGTCTGATGAGTATGGTCTTGCATGGTGGCCCATTAAGGTGTGTCAGACCTAACCAACGGTTCAGATTGGTCCATTCAAGGTGCAACTTGGAGTACTAAAATTACACCTAGCAATGAAGACTGAATTATTGTTCCTTAAAAATTGCTACAAAAAGACACGCCTGTCATTCTGCCACCATTTCACTCCGAATTTCTCATATCTGATTGGAGAAACGAGATTTTGTTAAAGTAGCTGTAGGTGGGACCACCATGCTATTTAAATAGCATCCAATCCGTCAATGAGAGTTATCCTAGAAAAAAAAAAAGGGACTCTCCACTAATTCAGCCGATCTAATCATTTAAGTGATCCACACTATATAAAATAATAAGCAACCATCCAATGAAATCTTTCAAATTCATCTTATGGCCCATCTGATGATTAGGTGATCCTAGGAATGGTAATGGGTTGGGCAAAGGTAGGCCCAAGTTGGCCCTAAAACCATTAGCTCTGGCCCAACTCAAGATTGATGGGTTAAGAGGCTCCAATGAAGGGTTGAAGTGAATCTTGATAAGGCCAGTTGAATAAGTTGAAGATAAGTTACATAGATATAGATATTGTGTATATAATTAACTTATGATGGATGAGCATATGCTTATGATGTAATAGGAATAGTATAATAAATTAATCATTCCTGCATCAATGATACGGATTACAATTTGAAGTTTATGCCTAAATAATGGAGACTGCAATTTGAAATCTTGATCGCGTAGATTTTTTATATTCACTTGAATAATCGTGTAGAGACAATGATTCAAGCGTTCCACCTCAAACCTAACTATATTGATCATAATTATCGGAGGGCCCACAAAATTGGTTAATTTAAATAAACTAATGGTTAAATCAAAACTAATAATCATATATGATCCACCTGATAAAAGTCTCGCATAAATTAATCTAGAAAAATAGATGGATGGCATGGATGAAACACATACATCATGGTGGGGCCCACAGAACATTGATTATCAGCCATTGGCTGGTGGCAAGGGGAGTAGTCAATCTGCTTCCGCAATAAACATGGTGTGATATGGAGGGATTGGATGAGATATGCATACCACGTGGGTGCTAAAATTGCTAAACATTACCAATTTTTTACTTTTAAAAAATAGAGTACCTATGATGGGAGGGGAAGTGGATTGAGTCCCGCTAGATTTGTGTGGGGGCTACCGTGATGTATCTATTTGTCCCCTTTTAGGCTAGCATGATCTTATAAAAGGGATGGATGGTGTGGATAAATAGATATGATGGTGGGCCCTAGATAGATATGGTCGGACGCAATCAGCTTCCACCTGATTCAAGCGAAAAACAAGTACATCAAGTGTATTGGTGATCCTAACATTGATCCAAAACAACCATTAACATCTAGATGATCATTGCCTTAACAAGAAAACATTGTTTGACCATATCTTAGTCTTAGAAGCTTAATTGGAACATGATAAAATAAGCTATAAAGGACTCAGGCTACTGGAAAATAAACTGCTGAAACCAATAGACTCATTAGTGTGCTCAAGCAAACTCGATCGATCAAGTCGATCAATCGAACATGATCAAAATTGTTCAACAAGCTTTCTTAACATATCTTGTGAAATTCGAGCTCAAGGAATCTCTTATTCATCTCGAGTGATCGAGCTCGATCTATCGAACATGGCCAAAATAGTCCAACAAGTTCATTGGACTATTTTCACCATAGTTCTATCGATCAAGGGCCAAGCTCGATCAATCAAGCTTAGCCGTTAGAGATATGTTAGAGCTTTTTCTTTATATACATTACATTTTAATATTTTGGCAAATTATGGATTTTGGTATTTGAAAGACCCTAGTGTGTCTCAAACTCTATCAAACCTCATAGGATCTATCACGATGAGATTCATTCTCTCTTCTCAATAATTATTCACTATAACAAGCATTCAACGCCGTTATACAAGAAAACCATGATCTCAAGCCTTATTTAGTATTTAGACACCGCTTCTATTGGCAAATCCTAGTATTTATCAACATCTTGAGTGTTCATCAAGGAGAATCTCCTTTGAGTTTAACTTTTTATTAGTTGTAAGAGATTCTACCCAACTCTCATCACCTTAGTCACCTCAACGGAGCATTGTATGTAAGGTGATTGATATTGGAGCTGAAACACTAACAAAGCATCGACATTAACAATTGGGAGTAAACGGGGAACTAATTGAAGTACGAGAGAGCATCGCTCAAGCAATCCAATAAGGCGCGTCAAATGGATTGAATTCAACAAGTAATTGTCGATTAGTGAGTTCATATTTTCTTTTCTTATGTAGGATTAAGAGTAGGAATTTGTAACTCAAATTTAATAAGTTCTTGTATAAAATATAGGCTTTTGTGTATGGTCGAATTTACTGGACACAAGTATGTACATGTTATTTTTCGTGGGAGTCTCTAACGGGAATAGATATAGGTCCTTGAATTAGTATTGAGGTTATTAGTTAGCCAATAGAAAATCAACTAAAATCTCATGCGGAACCTCCAGTGAAAGTGTATGCTAGATAGGTCATTGTGTAGGGCTGTAAAGGTTAGAGATAAATCTGATTTAAAACCTTCAAAAGTAAAATTCAATATACTTAGGCAAAGTATGTTCACTGGGAGCGAGTAGTAAAACCAAACCACTTTACATGCCCATGTTTGATATTGTCATTTAAGCACTTGGCTACTTATGCTGATGTAATCAATTAATGAATTATATACATACCTGATAAAATGAATGATAGAAATAGAATAATTAGCACATTCCGCACATACGCATTATCATTTATATACTAGTAAATTGATTGGCGTGTTTATTTGTAATATATGTAATTGTGTCCTTTATTTATCTGAAAGTCTCGTAATTAATTATTTTACTTAGTTTAAATTAATATATTAATTTAAATAAATAATTATATGTTAAAATATATAAAATTTATTTAGTCGTGACACTCATTTTTATAGCTTTATCAAACATTTATACATAACTATAATATACTACTCTCCGATTCAACCTAACCTACACTCAAGTCAGGCCAGTCACATGCAAGGTTTAGCCAACCCGGCAACTCCATTCGTGGCATAGGGAGTAACTTACTATGCTTAGCATACTAAGTAAACTCTGTGAGGTCCACCATGATTTATATATTTTATCCGCTTTGTTCATCCATTTTATCAGATAATTTTATAACTTGAGCCCAAAAATGAAGCATCTACAATGTTTAAATGGACCACACCATAGGAAACAGTTGAATTGAATGTTTAAAATTGAAAAATTCTTGGGGGCCACAGAAGTTTTGGATCAAGCTTATATTTCTTTTTTCCCTTCATCCATATATATGTATAATCTTATGAACAGGTTGGATGACAAATAAACATCACTCCGGGGCCTAGCAAGGTTTCAACAGTGGAAATCAATATCCCCACTCTTTTATGTGGTATGATCCACTTTATTTTTGGATATGTTTCAATTTTTGGCTCAATCCCTTAAATTAGATGAAAAAATGGATGGATGGTGTGGATATACCACGTACATTCAAGGTGCGCTCAAGTGAGTTTACTCAGTACAATAAGATCATACCGAGTAACTCAGTACGACAATCCGATTTCCTGCCAAAGCCTCTTGCATGGAAATCCTGCACAAGGATCTAGGTGGGGCCCACCGAGATGTTTGTTAGAAATCCAACCCTTTCATCTACTTTGAATGCTTAATTTAGGACATGCGTTCAAAGATGATGCATATCTAAAACTTAAGTCGACCACACGAGAGGAAACATTGGATATTCAATGTATATAGTTGAAACATTATCATGGTAATGACCCACTTGTCTTTTGTGTCAGGCAATTTTTCGGTATTTTCACTTAATCACAGTGGTAATGACCTTATAAATAGTTTTGATGGCATATAAGCATCAAGCGGAGCCCAGGAAGGTTTCAACGGTAGGAATTCCTTCCTCAAATTTCCCTCTCGTGTGATCCATTTGTCTTTTGGATCCACCTTATTTTTGATTTCATGTCCTAAAATGATCTCTTAAAACGGATGGACAGGATGGATTTCCTACAAACATCTCGGTGGACCCCAACCAGCATCCTTCTACAGGAACTTCCTGCGAAAGGCATTCGCAGCAAATCCACGTCCTCGTTAATCGCTTCTCCGAAAGAAAAAGCCCATTGTAGTAATTTCCTCCTCTTACTAAATAAAAACAAAAAGCAAAAAAGAAAACAATGAAACCGGCAATACCCGGTCATACTAAACCCCGAAACAACGTATATAGCCTCCTTACCTTGCCCCACTTACTCATCTCTCTCCCTCTCAAAATCTCGGAAGCCCTCCAAAATCCATCACTGTTGAAAAAAAGGCCCAAACCATTGATATGGACATCCTCTACAAAACCACCTCTTATTCCTTCCTTCACATCCCAAAGCCATCTCTCTCCACCGTATCCATTCCCCTCATCTGCAACACCCACCGATAATAAATAAATAAACAAAACCAAAAATACTGATATTTCACCCCCAATTTTTAACATTTAACCCCCACTTTTTTGAAATGCTGACCCAATCCTGCACCAACCTCCTCGACCTCTCATCATCCCAAGAACTCCCTTCTCTCCGCCTCCCCCGCGTCGTCACCGCTCCCGGCATCATCTCCGACTTCTCAGACCCCACCCCTCCTCCCCCCCCGGCCCGCCGCATCATCATCGTCTCCAATCATCTCCCCCTCCGGCCCCACCACGAATCCCGCTTCGAATTCGACCCTGACGCTCTCGTCCTCCAGCTCAAATCTGGCTACCCTACCGACACCCAATTCATCTTCGTCGGCTCCCTCGGCCCTCACTTCGACATCAACCCATCCGATCACGACGATGTCGCCCGCCACCTGTTTGATAGATTTCGCTGCGTCCCAACCTTCCTCCCGCCCGACATCTACCAAAGATTCTACCATGGATTCTGCAAGCACCACCTCTGGCCCTTGTTCCATTACATGCTCCCGCTCTCCCCCTCCCGAGGTGGGGCCCGCTTCGACCGCTCCCTCTGGCAGGCCTACGTCTCCGCCAACAAGATCTTCGCCGACAAGATCATGGAGGTTATCAACCCAGATGATGACTACGTGTGGGTCCACGACTACCATCTGATGGTTCTTCCGACATTCTTGAGGAAGCGGTTCAATCGGGTCAAGCTCGGGTTTTTCCTGCACAGCACCTTCCCCTCGTCGGAGATCTACCGCACGCTGCCCGTTCGCGATGAGATACTCCGGGCACTGCTGAATTCGGACCTCATCGGATTCCACACGTTTGATTATGCCCGCCATTTCCTTTCGTGTTGTAGTCGAATGCTGGGGTTGGATTACGAATCGAAGCGTGGGTATATTGGATTGGAGTATTATGGGCGTACCGTGAGTATTAAGATCTTGCCTGCTGGAATTGACATGGGTCAGATTGAATCTTTGCTGTCGATGCCTGATACGACCCGCATGGTCCGGGAGCTGCGGGAGAGGTTTGATGGGAAGATTGTGCTATTGGGTGTTGATGATATGGATTTGTTTAAGGGGATTAGCTTGAAGTTTCTGGCATTGGGTCGGCTTTTGGAGCAACGGCCTGATTTGAAGGGGAAGGTGGTTTTGGTGCAGATCACAAATCCAGCTAGGAGCCAGGGGACGGATGTGCAGGACGTCCAGAATGAGACCCGGGCAGTGGCGGAGAGGATCAATGGGGCCTTCGGGTACCCGGGTTATGACCCAATTGTCGTCATCGATCGGATGGTCCCGACACACGAGAAGTTCGCCTACTACACGATTGCAGAGTGTTGCGTTGTGAATCCAGTGCGGGATGGGATGAATTTGGTGCCATACAAGTACACGGTCTGCCGCCAGGGGATCCCTGCATTGGGTGAGGATGGCCCGCCGAAGAAGAGCGTGATCGTGGTGTCGGAATTCATTGGGTGTTCTCCATCCCTCAGCGGAGCCATCCGGGTCAACCCGTGGAACATCGATGCGGTGGCCGATGCCATGAATCTGGCCGTAACCATGCCGGACACGGAGAAGCAGATGCGACATGACAAGCATTACAAGTATGTCAGCTCCCACGACGTCGCGTACTGGGCCCGCAGCTTCGATCAAGACCTGGAACGAGCTTGCAGAGACCATTTTGTGAGGCGGTGCTGGGGCATCGGGTTCGGATTGGGCTTCCGGGTCGTGGCGCTGGGGCCCAATTTCAGGAAGCTGTCTGTTGAGCACATTGTATCGCCATACAAGAAGGCGAACAGCCGTCTGATCTTGCTGGATTATGATGGGACCGTGATGCCACAGGCGTCTGTGGACAAGACACCCAGTGGCGAGGTCATATCTGTATTGAATGGATTATGCAGCGATCCGAAGAATGTGGTTTTCATAGTTAGTGGCAGAGGGAAGGATTCATTGAGCAGGTGGTTTTCGCCTTGTGAGAAGCTGGGAATTTCAGCCGAGCATGGTTACTTCACAAGGTATGCTACTTGGCTTCTCTGAATTCTACTAATTTATAATCTCTGCATGAAAAATAATTTGCAATTCTTGGGATTTCTACTTTTAATTGGATTTTCAGGATTCATGAAATGATACTCATGTCTATATGGCATAGCTCTTTCTTTCCAATTTAACCCAAAAAAGGCCCCCATTTCATTATTTTTGGAATTCCTGAATCGCATATTAATGCTCTCAATGCAAAAAAAAAAAAAAAAAAAAGCCATGAACCAAATGCACATTGAAAATGCGAAAAACGGCATTTGTTTCGTTTCGGATAATTTATGGGCTCTAATTTGTAATAGTTTAGGGTCTGTTTGGCAGGGGATCCCGAGAATTGGGGACTCGTGACCTCCATGTCAGATCATGGTTTGAAAAATCATCCAATACGACTCCAGTATCATCCGAATCATATCGTTTTCAGTCGCAAATAAAACGAGTCACTACAGCAATTCATAACCAAAATGGGACTGAAACCTTAAATCAAGGTGTCAGATTCCAATGTGTGCTGTCCGCTGCATAATTGTGATTTCGGAAGCTTTAGAAAAAAGAAAGAAACTAAACACACCCATAATTGCAATTTAGTAGAGGCTAGGCTAATCTAGGCCAAAATCAGGATTAGGTTCAATCCCGATTCTGCAGGATCACATCCCAATGGACCTTTGCATAAATCTTGGAAATGCCATAGGAATATTTATTGTTAGAATGTTTTCTAGAGGCTATTTTCTTAAAATGTTGATATAGTATTTAAGACTTTATAAGTGCAATGGATATGGTTAGAGAATCTTTCCAAAACAAAAGAGGATATAATTAGAAGATTTTTGAAATGAACCTGTAACAGCTGTTATAGCCGCCTATCAACTATTACACACTCTCTCTCTCTCTCTCTCTCTCTGTCTCTCTCTCTCTCTCTATATATATATATATATATAGGGAAAAGGTACTATGCGCTCGACCTCACAAGACTGTCCCATGAGGTCGAGTTGTGTGGGCCCCACCATGATGTGTGTCGAACATCTACCCCATCAGTCAGATGCACCATTCCATCGTGGGCCTAGGTCTCAAAAATCAAGTCAATCCGTGACTTGCGTGGGCGACACCACATACAGAAGTGGGGAGGGGCCGTGCACCATTAAAACATTCATAATCATTTTTTGGGCCCACCGAGATGTGGTTTGCAAATCCAGCCCATCCATTATGTGTGTCCCACTTGGATGAGGGTTCAGACCAAGTTTCAGCAGCATTCAAAACTCAGGTGGGCCCCACCAACTGCCTTTATATGTTTTTGGCATGTCTTCACATGATTTTAGATGGTATGGCCCACCTAAGTTCCGTATACAGCTGATTTTTGGGATATCCCATAATTTAGAGAGGACCCATCAAATGCACGGTGTTGATGGTCGACGCGCATCACGGTGGGGCGCACACAGCTCGACCCCACGGGAGCTTATCGTGAGGTGGAGCGCATAGTACCTTTTCCCACATATATATATATATATATATATATATAAATATATAAAACCCAAAGAACCTGTATCGGTCCTGTAATGGACCGTGAAGGCCTTTACGGGGGGTGTAACGGGCCGTTACGTGGGTTGTAACGGCCTTTACGGGTCCCTGTTTTTTTTTTTTTTTTCAACAGCCGTTGCGGCCTTTATGACCCTGTAATGTGTAATGGTTGCCACTGTTACCTTTATGGCACACCATGGATGGGAGAGAGGGAAATGATCAGATGCAGCAGCTATATGAGAAGTTTTGATAAAACTTTTCTTTTTTCCCACCAGCATGTCACGTGTAGAATATCCAATCCATGCGAAAGGTTGGCTACACCAGGGTGATCACCTAATATGTAAATCAGGCTAATCCACTTGTTGGGTGGCCCACACCAGTACACTGAGTGATACCATTGGCTGTCTGTTGATTTTGATGTTGTCGCTGTCGTGTCCAGCTAATTTTCATATTTGGTGATCATTATGATCTGGCCCACCTATTCCGCATGGGATTAGTTGACGAGGAAGAAAATGGCATACCAGAACTTGGTGACATGGCTGCTCTATCTGATCATTTCTCATGAAGAGATGGTTATAAACCCAAATAAGAAAAGAAAGGTGTTAGGTTTATTATTTGTTTCTTTAATGGCGACATTTGTCATGTCATGTCAGCCCAATTTCCAACATAACAGGGCTAATCTAACAGGGCTAATCTAGATAAGGTGTATAGTATATCTTGATCTCCTAAGAAAAAAATTGCTGTTTGCACCCGCTCTGACTGGTAGATGTGCCTTTCCTTTTCACCCCAATAGGGTAGCTGGGCCACTGCTGCGAGTGGCATGTGACCTGTCACGCATCCATGAACAGGATAAAACTGTTCCTTCAGAAAGTTCAATAATCAATGGCCACATACAAAAAGTTGTGCTGTTTGGTGATCCTTCCTGTTTTATTGAGAGGGTTCAAATGGATAAACATAAGATGAATTGATACCGACTCACGGTCAATGAGAAACCCTAGCATAGTACATTGAAGGCAATTGCCAATCAATGTTAGCAACCCTGGGATACATGGTTCAGGTCATCACACAACCAAAAATAAGAAGGATGTGTATTTAACGGTTGAAGTGGGTGTTAACATTGGGTGTTTGATATCATGTGGGGCCAGGCTCTCACTGTCAGATGCATCTAAAGATATCATGTGATGGGGCAATGGCTGCCAGAGGAAACCAGCTACCTGAGCTATGCCTCCTCTTGCAACCTCTGAAGATCATGGAAAACCCCATTCTCTATAATGATAATTTTGCTAAAATGCATCCCAACCTATTGCTATAGGATATGTTGGGACTTTAGTCTTTGGATCTGGGATCATCTATCAATTATCTGAACCATTTATATCATGGCCCTCACCTTAGGGATTGGGATAAGGGAGAAAATAGAAGTTCTTGCATTGGAATATTTCAATCCTGTGATCATTTGATTCTTTTTCTTTAAATACGAGCGGTCTCTCTAACCTTTTAGTAGAGGGTTGAAATACTTCAATATGCAAATTTTTTAAAAAAAAAATTTAATTCACATTTTTCTTTATTCCCCGCCCATTGATCATGCATTGATTGAATGGCTATGGTTAGGCCCATCATTTACATGTTGTGTTAATGAAAAGACCCTGATCCAATTGCTAATCTCCCTGGTATCCTATTGCAATACACCGCCTTGTCTTCAAGGGCTGAAAGATAGCGAACATCGTGGGCATTTGACAAGTGTGCTGGGTCTGGAAAACCCATGTTGGGTGCAACCTACGATAGGCTCTGATAGAATGCCTGCATCATAGCTACTCTTTCCGCCATTGGGTGTCACTCATGTCAAAGATCCAGGCCATTCATCAGGTAGTGTGGACTTTGGACCTTGCATGATATCAAAACCAGTTATAAATCATCTAAGATCAAATATAAATTATTTGAGAGATCCTCAAAATTGATGAAATGTGGTATTTAACAGAAAAGACCTCCGCCCGCGGATATAAATTGTTAGGTAACTTTTGCTGTATATGTTTTTGTTTTTTGTTCGGGTTGATTGATGGATAGATGTTTCTGCTCTTATAGATGGAGTAGGGATTCTCCATGGGAGTCCTGTTCGATAGCAACAGATTTCGAATGGAAGAATATTGCGGAACCTGTGATGAAACTCTACACCGAGGCGACTGATGGCTCTTCAATAGAACACAAAGAAAGCGCAATTGTTTGGCACCATCAAGATGCAGACCCGGATTTCGGTTCGTGCCAGGCAAAGGAACTGCTTGATCACCTAGAGAACGTGCTCGCAAACGAGCCGGTCGTTGTTAAAAGGGGCCAGCATATAGTGGAAGTGAAACCGCAGGTAAAAATAATCTCCATCTTGTTGTGTTTTCTGGATTTAGATTGTGATGCAGTTTAGAAACTGATGAGTCCTTGGGCAATGTGGCAGGGAATAAGCAAGGGTCTCGTTGTGGAAAAGCTCATCTCAACCATGTTGAATAATGGGAAGCCCCCAGATTTCGTCTTGTGTATTGGGGACGACCGGTCTGATGAGGACATGTTCGAGAGCATCGCGAGCACTGTCAACAGCCCGTCCTTGCCTGCGATAGCCGAGGTTTTCGCATGCACAGTTGGTCAGAAGCCAAGCAAAGCAAAATACTATCTCGACGATACCGTGGATGTCATAAAACTGCTCCAAGGCCTTGCAGTTGCATCATCCAGACCACCAAGAACAGCCCATCTTCGAGTGTCATTTGAAGGGTCTCTTTGAATTGAGTTGGAAGTCTCCACGCATATGTTCTTTTAGAGAATTACATGGCGAAATCCTGCTCTATAAGCAGGCATCCTGGTGAATTCCCAACTTGGGGTTGTTTGTTTGGAGACAACATACCATTGGCAAATTGCAATCCGCTTATTCGGTATTCTCTCTCCTGCTGGGTGCAGTGCCACATGAAGCTGTTTCGACGGATATCGGAAGCCATCTTGTACATGATAATATTTGCTTCCACAGATCATATGATACGTGAAAACTAAATCAGATTTTTTTTTCCCCTTCAACTCTGATATCTGTTCTTCACTTCATGTAGAGAGATAATACTGACTCAGCAACCATAAAGAAATTGATCAGCGGCGGTCCTGATATAAAGAGAATAAACGGGTTGGGTCTGATGGGTCTGCAGACCTGATACACTGGAGGGGAATTGATCTTCTGGCCGTGCTTGCTCTCAGATGTACATATCTAAGCATAGTCTCTTTTATGTTATTTAAATTTCATGTGTAAAACAGGTACGAGAATTCACATATGAATAGACTACGTTTCATTTCATTTCATTTCTTTATATATGTAAATGTAGCTGTATCCTATCCAACAATGATTAGCAATGCCCTGTTCAAATGCTTGTAGTTTGATTTCAGATGTATTTGTTGGATGATAAGTGTCATGGGCTATTTGTTGTATTTGTTGCATTTGAAATCTGGGCCGCTTATCAAGTGGGTTCCCTTGTCTGCGCATCATGTCCCAGAAAAAACGCCAGTCCTATCCTCTGGAAGTGCTAGGCAGGCTAAAAAGGTGGATGTTGGGACCGGACTGTTTAGATAGTGGGTCCCACCTGATTACTGGCCTGGGCTGCATGCTGCATTCAGGTGTTTCAGTAGGACCTTTCAGGATATGAAGTTGGCAACTGCAGGACTGTTCCAGGTCTAAAACATGAGATGCTGGTGGTGTTGATCTTGTATTGGCAATTTCAATAGCAACCCATCAGTCTGATCTTGTGGGCCCTGGATATTCTGATCACCGTTGCTGATTGGAACTAATCAAAGGTGGGTCCCACCTAAATGCCGGCCTGAGTCGCAACCATGCACGTGCCCATTCAGGTGTTTTGAGTGGGAGATTTTCAGGGTTCTTGTTGCATTGATTCACCATAGCTACCTAGCAACTCCAGAACTTTTGAGTTGATTCAATCACAACCCATCAATCTGATATCGTGGGCCCCACACTTCCGATCAGCGTAGCCAATAGGAAGTACACAATGGTGGGTCCCACCTGATAACGGGCCTGGTTCACACACACCCATCTACCACATTCAGGTGTTTGAGTAGGACTGATTCAGGGCTCTTGCTGTTGGTTTCACCATCACTGCCTATCTACTTGAGGACTGTTTCCTAGTCCCAAACATACATGGTAGCTGGTTGTGTTGATCCTACATGGGCACTTTCAATCACAACCCATCAATATTTTCCAGTGGGCCATCTGATCTTGTGGGCCCCACACATCCAATCAGCTACTTTGTAGTCGATAGAAGTACTCCCTGATACGTGCACGGCACGGGTAATAGTAGTAGATAGAACCATCATTATCATGGAAATGACCCGATATTATCTGCACCTAATTCAATTTCCAAATCCCAATTTGAATGGCTGCTGATTTGGTCTTAGTCAAAGAAATCGTGCCGTCCGCCTAACTTGGATCGATCCACTGGCTGAGAGTTGTCTCATCTTTTCTTTTCATCCAACCGTGATGGCTGCAAGTTGTGAATTTTGATTCCTTCAACCACTGCTACCATGCAAGAACAAAAACATCAACGTCGATTGCTCTTGGGTTAGTTGTTATTGAGTACAAGGTAGCTCTTCTAACCTGTCATTTCTGCCAACCTACCATACGTGTCCAAGATCCGAGCCGTCCATTAGGCTAGTCTGTTGATTGGGTGGGCCATAGTGAAACAAATGGATGGAGTGGGCAGAGAAGTGAACTTGGCTAATGTTTTCTCAACGGTCCATTTGTTTTGTGCGTTGTGGCCCACTTGATGAGTGGATTAGAAGAAGGGACCCCACCTGTAGTAGTGATTGCAATGTTGGTGTGTAGAGAAGCCCCATTGCAAACGTGTGGGATTAGTGAACATCTACCCTGGACGCAGCAAAAAGCTCTGTGGGGCCCACCATGATGTGGGTGTGACATCCGGTCTGTCCATCATTTGTGTCAGATCATCTTAGGACTTAAATCCAAAAATAAGGCCGTTCCAAAGCTGAAGTTGGCCATACCATAGGAAAAGGTGGAGGTTGGGACATCCACCATCTAAACTTTCTTGGGGCCCACTGAAGATTTGTATAAGGCTGATATTTTGAATTTTTTTTTTTTTTTTCCCCTTCATCATGTATTCATGCTGGTGATATCCTGATGAATTAGCTAGATGGCATACAAACCATCACGGTAGGCTCCAAGCAGGTTCATTGACCGTTCTCTTCTGTGTGGGCCAGTTCAGTTTTGATTGGCCTGATATTTTGGGCTCATGTTATAACGTGAGCTGGCATAAATGATGGATGGAGTGGATTTCATACACGCATCACGGTGGGCCCCACAGAGGTTTTTGCAGAACCGGGTCCCTACAACCGTTGTTGGAGGAAATTCGGTGTCCCTCTTCCGTGTTCGCATATGTGGGTCCCAACTCATGTGGGCCCACATTTTTCATTAGGAGGTTAGCATCTTTTTTTTGGAAACTGGGTGTCTTTTTCAAAAACTTTGCCACATCACCATCAGGACGCTGATGGGCGGTGAATGGCTCACCACCTAACATGACGTGGTAGGATTTGATCAGTGGGGCCGCACGCTAACAAGAAATGAGATGTAGTGTACTTATTAGACAAGATTTGGGGGTGATACGGTACATGGTGAGATGTGATTGGTGGGCCCATGCTATTTGAATAGCCCACTGTATACTGGGCCAAAAGTCAGGCCCAGCCCATCTCTAACAACGTACAGCTCCACCAATCAGATCTCGCCACATCTCCTCATCATCTAATCCAACATTAGTAGGGAGTTCCTGGGAAACGGATTGGCTACTCCCCCTGACAACGGCCAATGACTGGTGGTTGGTGATCTGTGGGCCCGACCATGATGTATTTGTTTCATCCATGCTGTCCATTTATTTTTAAAGATCATTTTAAGTTATGAGACCAAAGATGAGGTATATCTCAATCTCAAGTGGACCACATTACAGGAAACAGTTTTGAATGAGTATCGACCATTAAAAACATTTTAGGGGCCATAAAAGTTTTGGATCAAGCCTATTTTTGTTTTTTCCCTTCATCTGGGCCTGTATGACCTAATCAACAGATTGGATGTCAAATAAACAGTACAGTAGGCCTTAGGAGGATTTTAATGGTGGATATCCAATAACTATTGTTTTCATGTGGTGTGGTCCACATGAGATTTATATCTCTCTCATTTTTGGGATCAAGCACTAAAATGATCTTTAAAAATGTATGAACGGAATGGATGAAACACATACATCATGGTGGGGCCCACAGTGCACCGACCATCAGCCACGGGGCTGGTGGCAGGGGGAGTAGCCAATCCGTTCCCGAGTTTCTGTGCTAGGAAGCTAGGTGGGGCCCACCGTGATGTTTGTGAGAAATCCACCTTATCCATCCATTTTACCAGCTTTCTTTTAGGACATACTACCAAAAATGAGGCTGATCCAGGACTCAAACGGGTCAGACGAGAGGAAACCGGATGGATGGCTGGATTTCTAATAAACATCATGGTACTCCTACTTAGCTTCCCAGCACAGGAATTTCCTGGTATGGGCTTTCTCAGGAAATCCGGGGCCTTTCAAGTATACATGCTAAAAACTTTAAAAGGGTCAGGCCCATCTCTGACAGCTCATGGCAAATCTCACCACAGAGGTGGGTGAGCTTCTCACCACCCATCCAAATCTATATGATGACACTATTACGGGATATTAAGATTATGACCGTTGGATGTAGGTATGTTTTAATGATCCATCTGTTTATATATGATGATGGGCCTCACTGTTAATGGGATACCCAAAAATGCCCTGGGATCGAAATCTTGCCAGCCCTTTGATCACTTAACTCTTTTCTTTCCTTTGAATATGGACAGTCTTTTCAACATTTCTTTTGTGGGCCATTGGTTTAAATTTTAGGATCCCCATCTTGAATATTTTTAAGGCAAACAACATCAACAGTGAGGCCCACCATATGAACAGTGTAGATCGCTAAAACATGCCCAAAATCCAACGGCTATATTGCGTGCTGTAGAAAACATTATTTTGGTCCTCTACTATGTTCTACTGGGACCCATGCTGTTGTGTGGCATTGAACCTGTTGAGAAGTGTGATGAAAGTGGGACACTCAAAAAACCAGATAAGTCCAATCATCATATCCGCAGTACCAAGTGAATCTAGAGGTTTTTTCCTTTGGTGGTGGCTTGTCTATGTTTTTCTCTAAGGTGTGGTGCATCCATGATCGCATAGGCCTCATATTTTGGAAATCCCATCATCATTGTGGGCATTACTTGAGGCTTAAGTTGGATGGCATAAAAACTAACATGGCCGGCAACGTTAAATAAAACAATGGACAACAACCCAAAAACCTCCCACTCACATTGTGCCCTACATGATGACAGTTGAATGGACCTGATTTTTGGGTCATCCCAATTTCATGGCCGTGGAGACTTTTCTAGGCCGATTGGGTTATGACATTAAGACCTAAGGAGTCATTTTGCACCTTAAATTTGGAGGAATTTAAGTGGATTTCAAATCCCCTATATGTTTGGAACCGTAAAGTAATTGGGGGGTTTCAAATCCCCTCCAAATCCAAGGTGGAAGCTAGGATTACATCTAAAACCCTTCCAAGAGTGACAAGTGTAACATGTGTGTCACTAGGTTACTAATCTATTGGGCACATGGCCCGTTGATGATATCCTAAAATAATTAGATTATCAACTGCATTACTATAATTACTTTAATAGGATGATATGCTCTGTCCAAACATTGTTGACATAAATCAACTGTTTGGTTAGTCACTCGAATGTGATCCTGTGTTTATGGCCCATTCAAGACTTGGAATTTCATCATTTTCAAGTAAAGTATATATTTCAACTGGCTCATTATAACCATTATGTCAAACATTACACATGTACACTAATTAGGAATATTAAAGTTGATTTAGTAATTACTGTAAATATATTATGAATAGCTACTTTCGGATTATTGGGGATTATGAATCCATGGTGTCAAACACAATAGGAGGATTTCAAATCCAGGGGGTTTCGAATTGAGGGGGTTCTAAATCCACGCTCCCAAACAGGCCCTAAGGCCCGTGCACGGCTCAAGCCCAATCCTAAAAAGCAGTTGGGCCTAAGCTTGGCAAAAAATTGATAAAATCATTATATTGTACTTTAATGTTTATAATATATTTGTTAATCAAGTGGGTCGCACATGCACAAAGAATATACATTTTAGAGGAATGAAACCAATGGTCTACGTTCAAGATACTTGGGTTGCCTAATGGAGAATTGAAATGGAGTACTTTATAGGATACAACATATAAAGTTGGGTCAGGCTACAATGACCTGAGGCAAGCCTGGCCTGAAAATTGATGGGGGCCATGCATGTGTGGCCCAACCTCAGACCATGGGCTAAGCTGTTGAATTTGAATTTGAGAGAGAGAGAGAGAGAGAGAGAGAGAGAGATCGTCTTCCTCTCTTATATAAACTCTTTTCCCAAATTTCGCTCATGTCTCTCAACCTCCCAACAATTCCTCCCTCTTAATAAATGAGTCGTAAAAGGAATTTGACTCTACTTAAATGCAAGAAAAGCCCTACGTACTTTAAAAAAATCCCGCACAAGAGAGGGATGTAGAAAGATCCGAGAATTGGTGAATCAAGTAAGTCCCCACCTTTGATTTATTTGCGAAGGATGGCCTAGATTAGCCCTCTGGCTATCATACACGTTTGGATAGGAATGATTAATTTGCCGTGTGGTTAGCTTATGGCTTTCATTGTAGAGAATTGCTTCCTACTTGTGATAATGAGTATATTTATACCCATAAGATTGATTGATTTTGGTTATTACTTTTGGTAATTTAAGATTAAATCTATTTGTGCAAGACAATGAGTGAATTGGATTGGTCGTATGCTGATTGTGTTGTCAAATTTGAAATGTGTAACAATGAGGATCTAAATTCTTGTGTGAGTAATGATATCACTTGGCGCAGAGAATTGAAATAGACCACTGGGATGTGTGTAAAGAGATACACACCGTTCATTCAACTTATAGGGTCAAAACATACCCGGAACCCAAATATTAGGTTGATCAGATCATTAAGGGGGCCACATCGGTCTAAATCATATGTTGGATCTACTTTGCTTTATTGATCGTGTCGAATCCCTGATTATGTGGGGTACAATCTGATCAATTGGTCCATGCATTCATTGAGATCAAAATACATCAAAATCCCTAAATATATGATTGAACTAATTGATTGGTGGGCCGCACTGATCGAATTATCCTTAATCATTCAATCTTATAATATGGATTAAGACGAAGCGTGTGTGGTTCGGATCAACCAACCAATGGACCTCCCCCTTGTAATCAATAAAGAGATAATTATTGACTGGTTTAGGTCAATCTAAAAATGTCTAATTGAGCCGTAGATCATTAAATGAGAAAAAACTCCAATTTTCCTAAGTTAAATTGTAAAAAATTGGATCAAACTATCAACGATCGATTCAACCTTTGATCAGAGTTTGATTGATCGAATGGGTCAATTTTTGTTCAGAGACTTCAACCTTAAAATCTCAAAAAATTTTATTCAAAATTGATTCGTTCGATGAGTCATCAATCGGAGTCGATCGATTGACCGATTCGATCGAAGATGTCGAATTTAGTCCAGAAATCTAACTATTATAATTCTTATTTTCTCAATTCGATCGATCGAGGGGCCATCGAACAGAGTTAATCGATTAACAGCTTTGATCAACAGACTCCTTGATCAATCTATCAAATCTTGAACCTCGATATTGAATTAGTAAGCTTATAATAGATATAGTTTACATACTTTGGCTTATTTATGGATCGTTAGATTAGGCGTCACCTTGGTTTAATCAAAGATAGGCCCCATTGTGTGAAATAATTTGAATCTTACGGTAATATTGTTATATAATTGTTAGGGATTTTAAACTCAAATTGATATGATAATTTTGTGGATTCTTCACCATCAGGCACAGGTGAATGATCCCAGCATGTTTCATTCCATTGGAATTAAAATAGTTTTATTATGTTTGTTTATGTATTGTTTGATTTGTTATTTCGATGTTGATTGATTTTGTTAATATGTTCACATGTTAATCTGTGGTGTATACTTTTATATTCTAATGTGGAATTTTGGTAAATCATATACATTAGATTCGCATGTGTATATAATAATCAAATCAAGTATTTGTGAACGATTGAGAAATTGTGATACATAACATCATTCATCGCATAATGCATTGCATTGTCAATCCTAGGGGACTTCATTGGAAGAATGTCAATATTAGTAGATTCATTACCAGATGCGGGCTATACCCATGCCTACCGAAATGTGAAAGCCTACCCAATGGGTGGATGTGAGTTGATGATTATCCAACCCAAGCAGATGGACGAACATCTCATCTGATACATTCATACATCATATGCATCCATCGCATTATGCATTATATACTGTTATACTATTTTAATTTTAGTGCACATGAACCATGTTGGGTTTTCTCACTAAGTATGACAGCTTATATTTTAATTGATCGAAAAACTATATAGATGGAGGAATATTTGATGAGTTAACACGGGAATAGGAGGATGTCATTGGACCTAAGAACGACCCATGCGAGACATGACCATACCTGTCAGAAGAGGAGTTTACCGCATTGGAATTTTCAATTTCTCTTGTTAGGATTAGTTTGATTAAGATACGTTACATGTTAGCATAGGTTTTAAACTTTGAGTATTGGATTGGTTAAATTTATTTATTTCCTCTAACCTTGAAATAAGTTTACAAGTGGTAAGTTGTATTGTTTGTTGTGTGGTGTTTAGTTAAGGTGGTTTGATTAGTTTCTAAATGTTGAAAATGTATTGATGAATGGTGTTACATCATGCGAATGGATGGACTTATATGAAACTTAGAATATACATAATCCCTGCTACTGATTAAACTATTCAAATGACTGATTTGAGTGCACTTAGTGTACGAGTTACGGCCCAAAATCTAGTATGAGGTTGCACACACTTTACTCAAATTTTGGGGTGTGACAATTTGTTATCAGAGAGAAAATATAACAGTAGGTGACTTTAGGTTATGGATCCCACACGTGCATAATGTATAGGTTCCTGAAATTAGAAACTCACGCTTAGAAATTCATGCATGATTGTTGTAATTAATGGATAATTTAGAAAAATAGGTTAAGGGCCTATTTGGTTTTCTAAATACCATGGTATTTGCTTGTAAAGAAGTAATGATTGCTGTTGTACTTGTATTTATAATGATTGCTGATATTTCGGTTTACTACAGTTACATGTTTGTTTTCTACAATCTTTTAAGTGGACTCTAGACCAAATCACCAGCCTTGTATTTGATGTGAAGGTGTATTACAAGCATCACACTGGCTTGGTTGTTATGGTGTCCACCACCTCATATCTATTTTCACACCCTTGGCTGTTTGATTTTTTTTGTTTCCATTGCATTCTCATACAGAGAAGTGGATTGTTGGTCTCTCCCTCACAGTGGACCAGCGGTCATGGTCATTGTGTCGTGGGCCCCGCCTTCTGTGCATGTTTCCTCCATGTCTTGGTATATGGGCCCCACTTTCTGCACATGTTTCATCCACGTCATGCATCAGTGCGCCACACCTTCGTTTTTTGTTTCATCCACGCCGTTCATCTGCGGGCCCCACTTTCTGAATGTGTTATATCCACGCCGTTCATCTGTGGGCCCAACTATCTATAGTTGTAGTATTCACGTAGTTCATCTGTGGTCCTTACTTTCTATCCATGCCTTTCAACTGTGGGCCTCACTTGCCTTTCAACTGTGGGCCTCACTTGCCATACGTGTTAGGTTTCATGCCATTCAACCTTCTTTATATAAGCCATGTAGATATTTGGATATGCTTCACAAAAATATACTTCACAAAGCAGAATCCACCACTGTATGTGGATGCCAAAAATATCACCACTGATTCTAAAATAGCATATAGGTACCTGATTAGTCCAATATTATCTATTGGAACAAAACAGTTATAGGGGTCAAAAAGATACACTGCAATCCTTATATATATAAATCAAAAATTTATTGTCAACCACGAATATTAAATTACTTAACACTGTCCATCAACAAAAGTAAACACAAAGTTGTCCAAAACAACCCCAATAAAGTCTATAACTACATATCACTACTTCAGCTTTGATATGAGTTGAATGATAATAACCAATACCAGGATTCCAAAGATGAATCTAACCAATGCCCCACAGTCTCCCACGACTGCAACACCTTCTCCCTGTCTGTTTGTGCCAAAGTCATAGGGGGCACAAGAGGTCGTTGCCGAGGTTCGTCCAATAGGATGACTCATGCAGATGATCTATAGCGCTCTTTATGCTGCGACCTACTACTCTCATGGTCATCTACGATCTCATCCCGTGGGACAGCTGGAAGCCTCATTTTCTCAGACCATTCAAACCATTCAAGAAATGCCTTGACTGCCGAGTTGTATCCATGGAAACATGCCCGTGAAAATCCCTCCACTTGCACTCGACACTCCTCCCAGTCATAATATAATTCAGGGTGGCGACCATTGAATACAACGTATACCTTTTTTGCCATCTGCACATTATCAAATAAAGTAACAATATCTGAGTGGAATATACCTAAAATGAAATGAACAATTTCAAATATCATTACTTATTCAGAAACCGGAACAAATAGCGTAACTCTTTAAGTTGTGATCATTATATTACAAGATATTAAAGTATTTCTTCTCACATACCTGAACTAGCCTTAAGGTAACATCTACAAAATCTGACGGAATGGTTTACACAAAAAAATTACAATTATAAAGATCATTGATAGAGTAAACCAAAAATAAAAACATGTTATGCAGTGTATAAGACAGTTACGTATCAACAAACCATAGTCACCAAGTCAAAAAAATGCAAACAGTCATGAAAATATCAAATAGTTGACAGCTTGTCCAACATTGCCATCCTAGTAGCAAGGACCTTCCAAAGCCTTTTCTATACAGGCACCTCCATGACCTGTTTTATACAGGCACATCCACCCACATATAGTCACCTATAGCTACCCAAACTAACAAAAAATAATTGTCTAAAAAGAAAATGTCCAAAAAAACATTCATCCAAAAGATCAAAGTCCATGTACATCCAACTGCGCTCAGTCGGAGGAGTGGTCCGGTGCAAGCAGCATCAATACAAAGTCCAACCTCCTATGCTCGGGAAGGGAAAGGAAGGAGGCAGACTGTTGCTCATCTTTTGATAGAATCGTTGTAGTGCGAAGTATCTCATATCTTGTCAGCCCTTCAATCTGCTCCAAGGCGGGAACAATCTGTGACATGCATATCATGTCCTTGGTGAATGGTTATAGCTAGTGACTTCACTGCTTCGACAACTTGCTCATTCCTTGCCCAATTACGTCACAAGAGTGACTCATTTTTGCTCTATTCCCTAACGTCGAAGTGTTGCCTGTGTTCACGGAGTGTTTCTGTTTTCATTTGGACTTCGGTGGGCCCTGTGGGTGCCGTCACGACTATGATACGACCATTGGATGTCAGCCGCACTGTCCCCTACATCGTCACTTGATAGCACGAGCGTATTGTCATTCAGATCAACAGACGTTCTCGGCGAAATATCAGTATCCCTAGACCGTCTAGAAGCCATAGAATCTGGAACATTGCCTGTACTTAAACGACGTCCACTAGCACGGTCATTACCAAAGAGGAATATCAAGTCATCATACCTCTGCACCGCTTTGCCCCGTACATGTTATGCGTAAGGATGTGACTATTGACAAGAAGGATGAATGTGTCAATACAAGGTTACTTTTGAATATATCACATTTACTAAATATAAACAAAATAAATAACTCTAAAAGTATTAAAACTTGGATTGATGTCATTCTCACCCGTATGTAATCTTCTCATATGTCATCTAGAGCAGTGACTACCTTCAAGTCGTCATCCCATCCAAAGCCAGAAGCACTCAATGTCTTGCGCGCTTTAAAATACAGCCTTTTCAGCGTATGGAGGCGATTCCTAACATGTTTCTCCTGTAGCGATATCCCTATGACACTCTTCATAGTATCGACAATTGTCTTGTATGTCTCCTTCTTAAATCCATTGACACTCTTACAGCCATTTGCGACAACTTCTATAAGAGTGTCAATAAGACAGTCGTTCATCTCATCGGTCCATCGCATTACACCACTAGAAGACCCATTTTCATCATTTGATTTCTGTTTAATTTTCCTCGAGGTCCTCCGTGGTGTAACACTTGGCTCCTGACGGGATGCTTTCGTAGGCGTCGATTGATTGTTACTCTTGCTATGTGACATATCTCCGTCAAAATCTTTAAATATCTACATAGATTCAAATGAACAGTTTAAAATAAGCAGTAAAATCCCAGGTTGTCATGCACAATTGAATGATATTTTGCAACATACAGGCTCACACATTCATATTTCTAAATATTAGTTGACATGGAATTAAAAAAAAAAGATTGTTAAACCAGCAGAGAGATGTATACTATAGACAAGTGAGTGACGGAAAACGAGTACAAACATCCCATTCTCCCTTCTACAAAAAAATAAAAAATCGAGACATTTTCATAAACTATGATGCATAGGACTTAAAATTATTCCACATCTTAGTAGCAATATTGTCTCGAAACTTGTTCTATTCGTCTCTCCCACGTTGTGTGACATTCATAACCATCCATCTATCTTCTTAAGAACTTATCTCCACTGGAGATGGATTTATACCATCCGCTACATCCGTTGATGAATCATCATTCGCAATAATACTATCTCCCCCAAATCCTCTGATAAAGTTGTGTAAAACACAACATGCAATTGCTATCTTCAGTTGTGTTAAAAAGTTATATGGTGAGTTGATTTGAGGATTGAAAACTGAGCTTTTAGTACTCCAAAAATCTACTCTACAATATTTCGTAGTTGAGCATGTCTATAATTGAATAATTCTTTCTTGTTGCAAGGCTTGCGACCCGCCCGATATTCATTGAGGTAGTACCGTACGCCTCGGTACGGAGCCATAAATCCTAGCGAATACGCATAACCAACATCAATTACGTAATACTTACCTACAATTAATTATGAGTAATTATCAATATGTAATTTAACATTCATTCAGTTAAAAAATAACTTCTATTACATAGTTAAATACCCTCTGGGATTGTAAAACGATTGTGTGAATGTGTCAATGTACTCTGTAAGACGCGTGAGTCGGAGGACGAACCTTCCCATCTGGCCAACTCGTATACGAACTTCATATCAAACATACAAGCGACCATTACGTTTTGAGAAAGAACCACTTTTCAGTTACGATAGGTAACACTGTCCATCGTAGGAGCATAAGCGGGTACATGGGTTCCATCAATCACACCAATACAATCCTAATTTGAAAATGGTTTATCATGAAAAGAAATAATAAGAGACATAATCTTATAACAATGATGTTCTTGAATACTAGTGATTAGCATGATCCATACCTGAAAATACGTGCTCCAATTGAGATTGGATGAAATCTCTGTAGGTATTTCTGCACCGGAGAGTTTTACAAACTCAGGATATAGTCTCACAATTGCATCTAATGCTTTAGAAAATATTGGCTTATGGTTTCTCCAGACCGTATAAAGCGATGTCCAATGACACGGTTTCGCACATTATACTCTACTGTATGGAGGAACATGACAAAATGTTCATCCATACTTACATGTTTCTCATCCGGTAGCAGATTCATATCCCTAAAAAATGAGAATAGGTGAAAGAAAATATCCTTATTCATTTGGAGTTGTGCCAGACACTCATTATCTCTAGCTCTAATTATCCCATTAATTATCTTGTTTCTTTCATAGTCAGCAACTCTCCATGGTATCATAAGAAAGAAACTATTGCAAAATTCCTCAATCGCAATGACTATAGCTGTTGCTGCAATTGAAGCTACAAAGGCAACCATCTCCTCTTTCGTCCATCCATGTCCTTCCATGTTATGATATGAACTTGTATAACAAACGTATAAATTGAGTCAGCATCCACTAGTCCAAAATCAAGCACTAGTTCCATTTGTAACTCTATTTGTTCAGATATAACAATGAATTGATATTAAAAAAACACGTCCCATAACGTTTGTAAAAGGACAACACAACCTACAGAGCATATAGTTAAAATCCCTCTTATACTAGCAATTATGACATATTTTTTATAGGAACAAACTCAAGTTATTAAAACAATTGATATAAAAGGGGTGGTGTATGCACTGGTCAAAAATGATGATACAATTACGACAGAGTAACAAGAACACACTCCACAACAAAATAAATATTAAAATATTTTCTTTGAACTGCGACAACATCATGCTGTAATACATCACTATCAGTTCACACTTCACTGTTAGCCACCCCCACTGGGGATCATTACCAGTGCATATAGCTTCAGCTGCCTGTTTACAAGGTCATATGGATTCAACTTTGTTTGAGTTTTTTTTAAAAAAAAAAATCAAACCAGTATGTGGATGGTGTTAACTGGTCTAATGGGTTCAGCTTAAGTGGTTTTACAACCTTGTCAGTTTTTTTGAAAACTGAACAAGTTACATGTCTGATTACAGTCCAATGCAATCGAACCTCAGGCCCTATCCTTGAAAGAAACATATAATACATTGTTTCGGCCCAAATTTACATATTTTATCAATTTTTGATCTTCTGCATGATTAGGATACTCAAACTAGAAATTGAAATTTACCAATAAGTATTACACATGCACCATTGTAATCATGTGTACTGTTTATCTTGGCTTGCAGTTACTATATCTAGACCACTCATCCAACAGGACTGACCACTGGTGGACTATTCAAAACTGATCATACAATCACAATAGATAAACAAAAAAACATCCAAAGAAAAAAAATTCTTTTCATTATCTATAAAGTAATATGCATATGATACTAGAAATATGAATGGATGATGTGGATATAACATATATTGAGTAAGTAGATTCAAATGAATTGAATCAGCATGAGTCATTATATGTATATCCAATTTTTAATTTATAAAGCTTTTAGAGTGGTAAAACATTGGGCTATTCTTCAAACCACTTTGGTAGTGAAAATCAACAGCAACATTTACAAGACCTATTGCATGTGTATAATATTGTGATTGTAAAAACATCTTAGCCCTTGTGATGATTAGATTTTCAATTCCATTAATTTGAAGCAAATATCAAAAATAAAATAAAGTTGAGAGAAAAGGTAAATAGTCAGTAATAAGCAATAAAATCACACATACCTCAATCACGGACGTGTTTGTCAGATCTATTTGGAAGAGAGTCTCTGCCTATATACAATGACCAAAGAATTTTTAAATGGAAGTTGGGAACAAAACAATCTCTATAATAATAGATCATGTTACGTTTTGATAGCACCACGAAGCTTATAATAAAAGAAGTAGCCAGAAAACTATATACAAGTTCCAAAAGGCCAAAGCCATAGACGAATGATTCTCACAAATAGCAATGAAAGGCAAACTAATCAGATGAGTGCAAGACTGATAGTGTGCATGCAACATGTTTAGAGCTAAAGATCCTCCCAGAATGAATAGTTAAAAAAGCAGATGGTTACCAAAATAGAAAAAAAAAATGTGATGCACCCATTATATGTTTTAGAGTTCTCATTTGGTGGGCCCCATTGTATATATGACCTGGTTAAAAAATCAGACTGATAAGATGATGTGGTTTCACAGGTGTGCAATGAATGTGCATGGTTGGAATTTTTTCATATCTGCATATAAATCAGTTAATCTCCCAATGAGTTAAGTAGCCTGATTTTTATGCCAGCTCATAAAAACAAATGAAGGAAAGACTACAAATCTCTCATGTATTTCCAACTTTCCATTATATAAGAAATGACTAAACTACTATCCAGACACTTGATAAGTTTTAGGATTTCTGTCAATGGTAGAAGTCACAGACCTTCAACCCCTGGAAATATCTCCCATCATCAATGTCAACCATCCACACAATATACAAATCTTCAACTCGGCTCTGCTTTGCAAGCTAAAAGTAGTTCAGAAAAATTTATACTTTTATTTATTGCACGCCAACCATCAGCAAGCCTCAGTAACACTTGAAACACAGTCAGGATGAACTAATTTTCTTATATGTGTCTCAAATGAACTCTTTCAAACAACTGCCTTCAGGCGAACCCATCTACAGACCAACCCAAAGTTTATAAAAAATGTTTATAACTCTTTGAATTTATTAGACTAGTCAACGCATGCACGCATGCCATCCCATCTCGAGGCCAACCCATGTGGCAATGCAGGTCAGATGTATGAGAGGCAAGCCATTCATCAAATGGGGCCCCACTGTTTAGATGCGTCTACCCAAAAAGCCATTCAACCTCGTTTATACAGAAGGTAAACTGAGGATTTAGATTACTGTCAAAAAGATAATGCAAGAAAGAAGGTAAACAGAGGGTAAACAGAAGGTAAACAGAGGAGTCAACGTCTGTAAGGACATTGCACTGGGGAGGGCTAACGGACTGGGGCGGTGGATATGATATTATATGGCCACATCTTCCCTGGGTATATAGCCATGTTATAGAGTGAGACCCGTTCATTTTCCAAATCCAAAAAAAAAAAAAAATAGTCCATGCAGTGTAAAACCGGACGGGATGAAGACAGCAGAACGGACCACCCCATTCTACCACATCCACCAAACGCGGGATTTCCAAACGGTCCTAAAAAGGTATTTTCCCTTTTAGATACTTCTTTCCATGGGCCCGCACTGCAATCCCTGTCCAACTGTAAATGTTGATGAACCCTCATATGCGGCTCTAAGCTGCTATCTCTCAACATACTCAAAGTAAACCTCAATAGCGAGAACACGGATGCCAATAAGCACAAGGTTTCTCTGAAAAAACTTTAAAAAAAAAAAAAAAAAACCCATTAGAAATTCATGGAAGATAACAGTAATCCGAGCATTACCTCTGTAGTCCATTTCAGTCAGAATACGTAGCCATGAAGACGGTATTTGATAAGGTTCCAGTAAGATCTAATCTTCCCAGCCTGAAAACGAGAGAGAGAAGGATGGTTAGCATGGACGATGAAAGGGAAGAACACCACAACTGCGAGGATGGCAATCTTCTAACGACGTCCGGGAAGGATCCATCCAAAGGGAACTCGGAAGGCCTCGATCATACCTTGCATGTGAGTCATCTCTTAGTCCGCTCTCGCTGGGAATGGAGTGAAGGGAAACATTCTCTGTGCGAAATTATAATAGTCGAGTGCATGTGTTATGAACGGGTAAGGTGGAACGGTGTCCCGCGGACCACCATACCCATTTCAGTCTGACAGAGGGGCGTTAGAGGATTACATTCAAGTACCTACATCGTAGCAGGATATGGCGTATACTTTACCACCATTTCCCACCAACTGCAGCTTTAATTTAAATCCTTTTAAATACCATTAAAAATCAAACATATGTGAAAAGTCATAATTGCCCATCGCAGGTCGAATACTGTTATCTAGGAAAACCAAATAGGCCCTAAAGTCATCTTTTTATAAGTTTGGATGCAAACTAACCCTATTTAGGCTATGTCATAACTTTATAACACAATTTTGGACTTAAAAAAATAGAGTAATTTAAATTGTGACATTCTACTATACAACAATGGACACACAAAAATCACACAATTTGAATAATTCTTAACTATAAAAATACAACATCGACTTGTTAGTGCACTTATTTGCGTACTTGTTTGTCAAATCACGTGAGTTTATGTGTTAGAGAGTCGGTTGAGCTTTTAGGAGTTGAAGATTGAAGACACCTGAGGACATATGTATCAAGGAGTGAAGAAACAGGTAAACATGAGGTTCTTTAGTGTATCATAACCTTAAAACCATTTAGGTCTAAAACAACATACATCTAGATGATACATTTATAATAGGAAAATCTTGTTTGATCATCCAAAGCCTTAGAAATTCATTTAAACATGTTAAGGTGAGCTTTAGAGGAATTTCATGCTAACTTTGGTACCACCGAAAGGGTCTAAAACATGACAGCAGCAAAGCCCTAAAATTCATGTAATTCGGCTCCAACCAAAAAAAAATTCGACTGGCTTCAATGTGACCGAACCTAAACATCAATCCAACTGAAAAATTCTTCAATTGGCTTCGATGTGACCGAACCTAAACTTCGGTCCAACCTAAGCTCTAACTTATAGTTTTCAGAAATGACCATGCCCTGATAGTTCCGGTCGAACTAACCCTACATTGCTAGTTTCAAATCGACCTTGTTTTCGGTTTAACCAATTACTAGTCGTTATAGATCCATTAGAGCATTTTGTTATAAGTAGTTGCATTTAGATCTTTGGAGAAATGATATATTTTGGCATTTTAGAAACCTTAGTGCATCCCAAGTTCTACCAAACCTCCTAAGCTCTAATCTAATGAGATCCATGCAATCTTCTTAATGCTTATTCACTCTAATGAGCATTCCAAGCTCTTTTACGAGAATATCATGATCTCAAGCCTTCTCTAGAGTTTGGATGCTGATTCTATTAGTAAATCCTACTATAACATCTCAAATTTTCACAGCCACAGAATTTATACTCGTGCTCGAGAAAACTGGGTGTTAATAATGTATAAATTGGATGCTTTAAAAATCACACAAATTTTTTTTCCATTTGGATTATATCCAGATACATTCATGAAGGTAACATTCATGAGAATAAAATCAATTGTATTGATTATTTCATCAAAGTAAAAGAATTCAGTAAACAATCAAATGCCCTCTCAATGAGAGCTTATTACATTTATCACGTTCGCAGTGGAAGGATAAAAATAAATCATAAAACTATCTTCTTATTCTTTCAATATAATCTTTCATAGGGAGATGGTCCTCTAGGTCTTCAATCTGTACGTCACATGCATCATCTGTATGGTTAGAGAGGGTCAACGCTCTACTCATAGTGATAGTTATTCTTTAAGATTAACAATAATTCAAGATATTCATAAAAGTAATGTAAGGGTTCTGATATGTCCCGTACTCCACTAATACGAGAGTATCAATATGCGCAAACAACCCATATGAAATGCATGCCTAGTAAAGCGTGTGTGGTTCATCATACATAGTGATCATTACAATGTGGAATACGATTCATAGAAAATCCGGATCACCACGCATTCTCACACTAGAAGATTCACCGGCATGTTACCGTGGATTTACGTGAACACCTCAAGGCGCACAATGCATGAGTCGGATGAATTACGTGACACAATTTATTTATGGAGTGACTATTTACAATATCCAATCCCGGAAGTGATGTGACACTGCATTTGCGAATTATATACATCGATTTGTGCACTACTACCCAAAACTCATGGAATTACGTGAGACCAAGAGGGTCTCTACCCAGATCGCATTACGTCCATGATAAAATATTTGAATCACTAGTTGTGATACATCTTAACACATCGCTTACACTTATAGAGAATGTAAACTGAAACATGGGAGTTTTGAAATAACAAGTCATATGCCCAAGCCCTTTAAAGGTAGATAGCGCGAGGCCAATAACATAAAAAGAATAGTTACAATGGCCAACTCAGCAAAGATAAAAGTGGTAATGGCCAACATAATATAAAAGAGAGTGACAATGGTTAACTCAATAAAAGAAGAGTAGTAATGGCTAACTCAACAAATAGACGAGTGGCAATGGCCAACTCAATATTAAGGAGAGTCGTAATGACCAACTCAATAAAGAGGAGAGTGGCAAGGGCCAACTAAATGAATTGATAAAGCAAGGGTAAAACTTGCATCCATCGCTTCACATAAATTCATAAAGATCACTTGTAATTGACATCATTTCATAAATCCCAAAAAGGTAGATAACTGTTGACGATAAATTAAATAATCGGCGGAAGGAAATCATAGTAACATGAAAACATAGTTTGTAACAGGTAAGCTAAAGCATATTAACTTAATTTAAAGTAAGCTTAAAGGATAAAACTCTCACCTTTAGTTGATTGATCCTCCCCTACTAAAGTTAAATGTTCGAAGGCACCCTTTAGGGTTAAATCTTGTTTATATTTTCCTGACTTAAGTCGATTAAGGAGTTTGTTAGATTTAACTAAACTTAGTGAGTATGAGATTTGTAATTTGGGTATATCTTCTGTTGGTGTGTTTTCAATTTGGAGGTGCATTCCTCCACCAAGTCAACTCGGTTCGAGATGGTGGAATACTCCACCTCTTTCTATTGAAAAGAAAAGGGAAGGTAAGGAAGGAAAAGAATCCAAAATAGAGCAAGAATCGGAATCTTACTTGATCTCCCTCTCTCCTTTTCTCCTTCCGATATTTCCTCATTGTTGGACGGAGCCACTGACTGTCTATCCTTATATTTCTCTTTCTTCCTTCCTCTCTCGTTCTTCTTCTCTTATCTCTTTCTCTCTTTCTTTCCTTTCTTTTCTTTTCTTTCTTACTTGCTACTATTGTCGTGAGAGGCTTTTCTTATATCGCAGTGGGGAGGCTCTCCATACTCTTCTTGTGAAGAAAGATGGTTTGTGTGAACCCTACGCAGTGCGTTACGTGACATGAGGAATATATCGCACTGCGACCCTGTTTCTTCGACACAGTATCGATCGGAGTCCTGTGCAGACCACAATCCTCCTTTCGATCGCTTCTACCAGTGTGGGAGTGGTCGGACTCACATTCCTAAAGTTTGGATGGTTCGGATCAGGGCTACGATCCGGATCCTAATCGTCCAGTGAGCTGGAATCTCGCATTGCGCCCGTTTCTTCTGCCAAACGCACTCGTTGCGAAAATTACGGATCTGCGTTATGTGGTGGGGCCCACGATAGGAAATGTCTGGAAAATCCACTCCTTCCATTGGATTCCTCTTGATATTCTGGTCTAGAATGATGTGATCAGGGTCGGGTTCGAGGTGGCCCACGGGATCCTCCTTCGTGCGGTTTACTTAGCGTTCGAACTGATGGAGATCGTTTTCTTGCTCCCTTCTTAGAAAGATTCATTCTATGCCTTGATCAGACGGTCCGTCCGAGCCTAATGGATGATTCAGATCTATCTTTTGGGTCAATCTTGGTGGCCCATGGGTGATGCCAACGTCACTGTCACGCCTCTAAATTTGGGTATAGAGTGTTCACCCTCAGACCCGAGTTTCAGTTCGTAACTCGTACACAAAGTGTACTAATTTAATTTCTTAATCAGTTTAATCAAAGATGATAATTATATTCAGTCTAAGTTCCACCATAATCTCAATCACACATACATAACACTTCGCACCAATCAACCAGGCATATATAAATCTTGACAACCATTAAAATAAAATAAATCTTAAAAATCATTCATTTATTATATCATTATATTACAATTATGTTTATTCCATATTAACATTATTTCAATGAAATAAATCTAAATAATTTCTTAAAATCTCAAAATCAATACCGATATGCATTTTACGTTAATCAAATTATGCTAGCAAGTAATCAGAAATGGTCTAATGCAGCCACTTAATATTCAGATAAGTATGGCCATCTTTCACAAGGATCGTGTTTAAGTATGGTACATCCTTCCGGTTCTTACACCACATCATCTGCTAATGGTTCATCTGTGCGATTTTTTCATCAAAAAAAAGGTAAGCTAGATAGGCTTAGTGAAATAACCCAGCATGGTTCATAATTATAGCAATTAAAATAACATAAAATGGATGTACAATGATATGAATGTAAATAATGTATGAATGCATCAGATGGGGTGATCGTCCATCTGCTTAAGTTGGAGGTCATCAACCCGCATCCACCCGTTGAGTAGGCTTTCACCTTTTGGTAGGCTTGGGCATAGCCCGCATCTGATAACGCTCTACCAAGATCAACATTTCTTCCAATAAGGGCCCGTAGGATCGACCATGCATTATGTAAATGTAATGAATGATGGATGATATGTAAATGCATATTTTTCATATTTGGCATACTTGTCTTGATCAAAATATTCACATATGAATTTAGCATACAATTATCATAAAAAATACTCAAATCAGTATATCAATCAATCAAACAATCACCAACGATTTATTTTAATTTTAATGAATTATGAGACAAGTTGGGTTACTCACCTGAGTCTGATAGTGTAGAATCCACAAGGTAAATGGGTTGGTTTGAATTCAGAGATCCTATCAGTTATATCAACAACATTATTATTCATCTAGTTATTTTATATGGTGGGGCCCACCTTTGATATACATCCTAAGTGGCTAAACCCTAAATGATCAAATAATTAAAATTATATGTTTATTTAAATTTAATTATCAAGATTTAGATTTTCTTTTCAAGATCCTAAAATTGAATGTCAAATAATTAATCGGGGTGGCCAACCGGAATAATTGGATCATCCAGATTCTTGAAGTCTTGGCATATTTTTTTCTACATATTGGATGAATGGTATGGATTTAACCACACATACACTAATGGCCCATCTCGACCTTCTACGCCAAGTGATACCAACACTTGCGCAAAAATCTAAGATTCTTTTATTAAATACTTTTAGATCTGACTAATGTGGCATATCTGATGGTCAGATTAATATGAAAATTAGGGCTCTTATATATTTTAGTTTTAGAAATCATATGATCTGTACAGATCTATCTTAACACAATCAGATTCCATCCATTCAATTTATTTCTAAAATATTACTAACCAGATTTGAAATCATAAAAACATCACTTTTTTAAAATTGACTCTACACACCTATACAATGATCATGTGGATGATCCACACCATCTATTGTATAGATCAAGAAGAAATTAACATCATAATAAAAAATTAAAAAGATCTAACGATTAGAACTTAGCTGATCGAGCCTTCTTATAATCTCATCTCCCTTATTCTCCAGAGCTTCCTATTTTTTTCGATTAAGCTGAGCCTCTCTGTATCTTTTTTTTTTAAAGAACCTTCACTTGATAAGATAGGATGAGCACATCCTCACTTATCCTGAATTTGAAT
The DNA here is from genome assembly GCF_029962835.1 of Magnolia sinica. NCBI lineage: Eukaryota > Viridiplantae > Streptophyta > Magnoliopsida > Magnoliales > Magnoliaceae > Magnolia > Magnolia sinica. Next base: position 79,991,308 of record NC_080582.1, read on the forward strand.
TTTTTTTATGACATTTGATAAAAAAAATTATTATTACTACTCCAAGAATCGATCCTTAAACCTCTCTCTCAACTAAAAATGTCTCTACCAACTCAACTATTAACTTATTTTTATTTTTTATTTAAAAATAAAATCTTTAAGTATTTATTTTAATTTTTTTAATGCACCAAAATTTAGAGTTGTTACAGGCACCCTATTTGAAACCTGTCATGGCAGGAAGTTGCGGAGGAGAGGACTCTCTCCTTCATGGAAAGCACGGGTCAAACCTAGTTTGACCATGCTTAGCACCTGGTGCATTGTAGTTTAGTTTGTGTTGTGTGCGTACACTAATCCAAGTGGGGTCCGCCATGACATTTGCATGAGATCCACACCGATCATCATGATCTGAAGGTCCATTTAGGACATCTGACCAAGGACGAAGCAGATCCGTGTTTTAAGTGGCTTGTATTAAGTGAACGTGTGTTTTCATTATGGTTCTTATTGATCTAGGGGTGGAGGTTATCCCTAACGATTTGATTCATATTGGTGGTTAGATGCATGGTCAGGATTTGTTAGGTTGGCATCATACACTCTACATATCTTACGTTGAATTCTATGATAATACTGGAACTTTTACTACTCAGGTAGTGAAAAGTTCGGGGTGTTACACCTAATGTCTATCAACCTCTAAAGTGTCCATCAATGTAAATTCTATAGGAGTTCGACTTTCAATTAGTTGTAGGACTTATACCCAAACTTTATCACCTTAATAACTTCAATGGAACATCGCATGCAATGTGTTTGATCTTGAAGATGAAGCATTTGAAAGATGAGCTATCGGCGTCCTAGAGAGGGGTGAATACGAAAATACCAAATTCTTCGAAATAAAGCGGAATAAATAATCTCAATCACCCAAGTATTGAAACATTGATTTCAAATAATTCATAAGACAACTTTCACATAGTATTTTAAGCAGGAATACCTTATTTGACGATGTCTTTGAAATTAAATTTTCAAATTAGCAAGAGAAGAAAAAATAAATACAACATTCCATAAGAAATAAAATAAATATGACATTCACCATAAATAAAGAAATATACATTCATCACAAGGCACGAGGGGTTATAGTGGTTTGATGCTTAAACCCACACCTACTCCACTACCAAAAATATTACCCTCGTAATTTTGTCTTTTACTATAGTAAGGTTTTCATAGGTTCACATTAACGACCTAATACAGTTCTTGTGATTTTCATGGGATATCACAATTAAACCCCTTTTGTGATTTTCACGAGCTATCACAAATCAACCCTCATAGATTTTTAGGCTATCTAGGAAAAATCAAATGATGATTCGAAGATGCAATCGAAGCTTGAAGCAGCGATCTTCTTTCTTGAGTGTAAATGGGGTAATATTTGCTCAATCATAAAATATATATATATAAGGATCTAATGTATTTCAATGAAATGAAAATCCTAATGCTGCAGATTCGATTCTTTGTTTCTTAAGTAGAGTATAGATTACTTTCTAATTTGCAATTAAAATCAACTTGAGTAAGGTAATTGAATAAGCTAAATAAAAATTATAAACACTATACAAATAGCTTGACGGTGACCTGAGCTTCTCTTTTACTTGTAAAATATTTTTCTCTAATTTCCATTATAAAATAAAATGAGAGAAGGTCCATATTTATAGCCAAATGATTTGAAAATTTGGCTAGCTTAAGAATAGGTTCGGCTAACTGGATTCCAACGATTCCGTTCCAACGGCTATCAGATTGCATGGGATAAGATTTATGCAAGATTTGGCTGGCCTAAGGCAAAATTTGACCTGCTGAATTTTCTAAAAAATCTTAGAATTCTTTGTTAAAAAATGACCCGAACTTTCCTCGGGCTGGCCGGACTTTAAGTTAGGTTGGCCGAAGTTACAACATATTTTTCAAATTTTCAAATCTTGAAAAGTTGCCTGAACCTGAAGTTAAGTTAGCCGAAGTAGTTAGGCTAGCCGATCCTAAAGTTAGGTTGGTGGAACTTCACTGAAGTTAACCCAATTTATACAATTTTCGAAAGCACCTAACCTAATGTCTTTCTAATGTTATTTCACCTGTTGGTTGGCTAATACAGAGATCTTATAATACTGATAAAGTTGAAACCGAGCAACATTGTTTAATTCTTGAGATATTGAGACGATCTTGAGTTGATCTTCATGGGATGTAGTGTACTTGCGATCTGACCGGTATCTTTGTCTCTATTAGTCTACGAAATTTGATAACATTATGTGTACTAAACATCTAAGCACTTACAGCATTGACAAAGCATCATCGTCAACGATCGGATGAGCAAAGGGGGAGCTAATTAAAGCATGAGATAGCGTCGATCAAGCAACCCAAGACAACACATCAAATGAGCTCAATTCGATAAGTAAGCGTCAATTAACGAGTTCATACTTTCTTTCCTTGTGTATGATTGATGGTAAGAGTTTGTAACCCAAACTTGATAGATTATTGTGTATGGTCGAATTCGCCCGACACGGGTGTATATGTTAGTCTCCGTGGAAGCCTCCGGTAGGAGCAAATGTATGTCATTAAAGTAAGACCAAGGTTGTTGGTTAGCTGATAGAAAGCCAATTAAAGTCTCTTTTGGGAGCATCCGCTTGAAGTGTACGATAGGTAAATCCTTGTGTAGGCCGCCAACATGAGTGAGTATATGGTAAGTCACTGCATAGGCCACCGACATGGTTGATTACGTGGTAGGTCCTTATGTATAGCTGTAAAGGTTAGAAGTGAATCTGATTTAAAACCTTCGATAGTAAAATTTAGTAACTCGGAGAGAATTCATTCGTTGAGAGTGGAGTAGGAAAACTGAACCACTATGCATGCTTGTGTTTTGGATTGTCATTTGATCACTTTAATAATTATGTTTAATGTGAATGTTTTATTAAAATATATATGTACATGAATGCATGGAATTGAATAGTTAGTGCATCCCACACACACGTATAATATCAATTATAGACTAGTTGTATAATTGACATATCTTTACTAGTATATGTAATTGGACCCTCTATTGGCTTGGAAGACTTAGAATTAATTGTATTTCTTAGTTTAAGTGGCACGTTAGTTTAAGTAGGTAATTATGTGTTAAAAGGCATAAATTTTATTTGGTCTTAATCACCCCCTCTAATGCATAGCCACCATTTTATAGCTTCTCTAAGCTTCCGCGTGTTGTGATAGATTATTCATTACAATTTCATGATTGGAGCGATTTAGAAGCCTGGTCGTAGTTAGAGAAGTATGATTAAAGAAAAAATAATTAGAAATTTTGAATATAAAAGTTACTGTTATAGTTTAAGGAATTAGTACAAACTGGTTAAAACTCATCTATTTCTGGGCAAGCCTAACTGCAAGAATTTTATAAAATTTTGTGACTGAAGGATTGAGCTAAAAATTTACAATGACATTGTATACTCATATAAAGACTCCCATGAAAGTTCTAAGCTAAATATGAAGACTCAGTATGTAAAATGGTGACTGGATTGCCAATGATAGTGAGTTGGCCTATCCACTGTCATACCCTATCAGTTTGATCGATAGAGTATCTTTTTTAAAAATTTTCCATTGTATTAGAGCTAAAGTATCTTCATTATATTAAATGTTGTTATAAGTATAAGTAAAATATTTTATAATGCAGGGACTTGATATCTTCCGTAAGTGCACCTTTACCAAATACTCCTTTATTGAATCTTCTTATGCCTGAAAAATCTAGGACAACTCCTAGTGAGCAGGATGAGAATGAGATATAAGAGGAAGAGGAAGGATGACCTCCTCCACCACCTCCTCCTCTAGTTAACATGGTTGATGTGGGACTAAGCACGCAACTTCCATTATCCTCGACCACCATATAGTTTAACTTCATCGGACATAATGTTCAGCCCTTAAATGCTGCTTTTGGGTTGATAACACAGATTGCCACAATGATGAAGAAACAACAGTACCAGTTTACAACTTGGTGAAACATGTTAGCTAACCTGAACCGGGTATCTTAACACCAACGGAATGCATCACTACTCAAACCCCGAGCAACCATATGAGGTGGACCTACTTGAGAAGTTTACAAAGTCGTGGTCGCTAGTATTCAATGGTGCTTATGACCCATCAATAGCAGAAGACCGGTTGAAATAGATTGAGATGGTTTTAGAAGTGATGAACAGCCCTGATAATCAGAGGGTCAAGTTGGCATCATTTGTCCTTCAGGGTGAAACTAATATATGGTGGAGTGCAACCAAAAGCATGGTTCCAATTGACCATGTAGACCTGGAATGAATTACATGGTAAATTCCGTGAGAAGCATTTCCCAAAGGTATGCCGTATTCCGAAGATGACAAAAATTTTTAGACTAGAATAAGGCTCCATGACTGTAGCCTAGTATGAGGTGAAGTTTGTTAGGTTGTCAAGATATACCCTGAAGATAGTGAATGATGAATATTACAAGATAACAAGGTTTGAATAATGACTAACGCAGAATATTATAACAAAATTTTACTATGTAGATGCGAAGAAGTACTCATAGGTAGTGGATGAGGCCCTGTGAGCATAACATGATATAAAGTATTTCCATAAGACCTGTTTGCAGTTAAAAGAGTCAATGAAAAAGAGTAGGCCGACACCTAGTTAACAACAACCGTCGGAGAAGAGACAGAGAACATAAATACAACAGTCAGTACTAGGAAACCAGGAGCGACATTTTTCAGGCAATTGTGCTTGTTACAGGAAGTATGGCCACATGGCTCAAGTATGTAGAACCAAGCTGAGAGATATGGTTGTAATGCCTCTGCAACATATACCAGCTTGAATGCAATTTCCGACACCATCTCAGCAATTAGGACGGACATCTTAGGCATCGCCCACTTTACCTCTTAAACTGTAGCATAATTAGTAGAATCGACCTTCTCAGTCAATGCCTCAAGGTCAGGGAAGTTAGCCAATTAGGCAGCAATTATTGCATGCACGAGTTTATTCTATCACATTAAAGGAGAATCCAAAAGAAAACAATAACGTTGTTGAATGTGTGATCGAAACGCATGACACTCCAATTTATTTATTATTTGATTCTGGAGCTACATTATCCTTTATTGCATCATTATTAATAACTTGATTAAGGTTGAAGTCAGAAGTCTTTGATCAATTTTAAAAAATAAAAATAAAAATAAAAAATTGATAGAATCTCCGGTAGGAAAGTCAGGCATTTCAAACGGAATATGTAAATATATCCCACTTACGATAGGTGTTATTCCAATGTTATCAAACTTAGTAGTTGTCACGCCCCAAACCCGGAAATCGGATTCACAGGAATCACGATTACCGAGTCCGGTGCCGACAGCCTCCGTAGTACCCCATTCTCGGCTCCTAACGTCCACGCGCCAGATTCCGATCTTGGGATCCTACAAGGAGGATTTTTTTATTTTTTTTATTTTTTACATTTAACTCATAATAAGCATAACCACAAGATTACCCAATTCACAAAGGCAACATCATCATCACATATCCACTAATATAATCATTTGAGTACAATACTGAAAGGGAAATACATATATCGAAATCAAAGCTCCAGAAGACAACTGCACGCTCCAAGCTCAACGCTGCTGCAATCTAATAACACCTGCACGCATCTATCGTGCATAAGCTTATAGAAAGCTTAGAGGGTGGTGAAAGTGTGTGCACAAGGTAAGTGCCAAGTATACAATACAATGCCATAAATCAGACAATGGAATAAATAGAAATACTGACAAGATACGATATCAGAGTAAGCAGAATTATACTGGTATGCCCATGAGTCATACGATATCAGAGTACGCAATTCAGATCAGCCATATAAATGAGGAGTCAAAGAGAGCCAAATATCAGATACCGAGGGTACAATGCAAGACGTAAATCCTGCTAAGTCCGTCTAGGCCATATAAATGCAGAGATATAGTAACCCAAAATGCTAAGTACTGCGGATGCAATGTAATATACGGTGCGAATGTAATGACCATGCTGGAGTGTGAAGTCGGGATGATAGTACGTAGTATCGCAGACTACGAGGTCCACCACAAAGGACTTCTATCCAAACCAGTCCCATACCTAAATTTGGATAGTCAGACTCAATGTGGTAAACTCCTAATCTCAGGTTAGTCGCGCGCCCAACCGAAATCCTGGTTATGCGAAGGTACACGTAACAAATAGTTATGCACCATCAACCCGAGTGGATAGGGAAGGAATGAATGAATGAATATGCAATTCCTGCTCAATAAGTCCACATATCAGTACGGTTACTCTCTGGGATCATCACCGGGGTCTATTACACTCCAAACCAGATTGCCGCCCCATCGCGCGCAATAAGGTGAGTGGAAGAGACCTCACTATCCGCCTGTCAATATTGGGCCCGGCTCGTCGATAGCGGACTCATTCCTCGAGCTGGTCAAACTCAGACTAGTATTGCCCCCTCCTCTCGGGCAGGTAAGGCCGCACCCCCTTCCAACCGACCACGACACAGTGGGAGACGCGGCCCAATGGTATACGGCCCTCATGCGCTCATGCATCCACTCGGTCTAAACGTTGGAGCAACCTCTGGAACCAAGAGGGTTTAGGGACTTTCACCCAGGGATATCTATAGCACCCCATGTAGAATAAATTTCCGGTGTCCCATCTGGCCATCCACGATATGCCTATGGAGGCTATGACCCTGATGTCGCTAGGGCGTACAGTAATCATAATGCAAAATGCATGAGTTATACAATCCCGTTATGCATCAATCTTGCGCATACCGTGCGCTCATGTAAGATAACCTCCCCCTATCAGGGAGTCTCATAACAACATGCTCAATGACATATACAAAGATCAACCACACCTCATAACAAACATGCAGATGATGCATATGGGTAGATATCATGATGCTATGCTATCACATACTCATAATTGGTATCAATAACCGGCATCGACAATTGACCTCGACAATGTGGACATTTAACCAACATTGCCCCCGAGGAATGATGCTCATAGATCCTAACATATAGTGGACCCATGACCTCACACGAGGACCAAATATACAACACCATGGGCCTCACTCAAGAGCTTAATACACATCACGATGGGCCTTTCACATGGGCCTAACATACATCACAATGGGCTCCATTGCCTGACCCTGAAATGCATCACAATGAGCCCTATCACATAGACCTCATATACATCATATTAGGCTTAAAACACAAGTCGAACATACATCGCAATGGCCCTCAACTACGAGTCGCATATACACCATATAGGTCTCGATAATCGGGATCAATCGATAATCAGAGTCAGAAAATCGGTCACGTCAATCGACAAATCGGCCACGACAATCGGGATCGATCGATAATCAGAATCGGTAAATCGGTCACGACAATCGGGATCGATCGATAATCAGAGTCGGCAAAACAGTCGCGTAAATTGACAAATCGGCCACGACAATCGGGATCGATCGATAATCAGAATCGGTAAATCGGTCACGATAATCGGGATCGATCGATAATCAGAATCTGCAAATCGGTCACATTAATCGACAAATCGGCCACGGCAATCGTGATCGATCGATAATCAGAATCGGTAAATCGGTCATGACAATCGGGATCGATCGATAATCAAAATCGGTAAATCGGTCACGACAATCGGGATCGATCGATAATCAGAATCGGCAAATCGGTCACGTCAATCGACAAATCGGCCACGACAATCGGGATCGATCGATAATCAGAGTCAGCAAAACAGTCGCGTCAATCGACAAATCGGCCACGACAATCAAAATCGATCGATACTCAGAATCGGCAAATCAGTCACGATAATCGACCTTGATCACTAATCGGTCAATCGGCCACGACAATCAAAATCGATCAATACCCAAAATCGGCAAATCAGTCACGATATCTGGCTTTGATCGCCAATCGATCAATTGGCCACGATAATCAAAATCGATCAATACTCAAAATCAGCAAATCGGTCACAATATCTAGCCTCGATCGCTAATCGGTCAATCGACCACGATAATCAAACTTGATCGATACTCAGAATCGGCAAATCGGCACCGACGAGAATGACCTAACAAGGCCTAAGGGAAGGTCACAATGAGGACATCTAACCGTCATTGCCTATTAAGGTGGACATTTAACCAACATTGCTCTCAAGGAGTGACCCATACAAAGGATCCACACACAACACAACAGCCATACATACCTCGCATTGGGCCTCAACCCTGGGCCTTGAATACATCACAATGGGCCTTGCCCATAGGCCATGAATACGTCACAATGGACCCCGCTTATGGGCCTCAAATCCACAATAGGTGAGCCCTACACATGGGCCTTACATGCATCAAGTGGGCTTCATCAATGGGCCGCACTAATGGGCCTTATACACATCAAGTGGGCTACATCATTGGGCCGCACTAATGGGCCTTATACACATCAAGTGGGCTACATCATTGGGCCACACTATTGGACCTTATACACATCAAGTGGGCTACATCATTACATGTACGTAGTTGGTGTGAGGGTACTCCAGCCAATCCGTTTCCCACACGTGCATCAAGGTAAGTCCCACCGTCCAAGGACTGGACGGTGGAGATACATACATCACGTGGGTCCCACGTCCCATGTGGACCAATGGACAGAGTGGATATAGAGTAAATGCATCAAGGTGGGCCACGTTAGATGGCATAGATAAGATACCAAAAATCCAGGTGGGGCCTCATCAGCACCGTCCAGATATGGACAGTGGGGATACAAAATACACACGACAAGGTGGGCCCCCACCATAACGTCTATTTTCCATCCAATCTGTACATACAGTCACAAAGACCTGGTTGAGGAAAAACAAATATCATTGATCCAAAACTTCTTTACTCCCAAGAAGTGTCGATGGTGGCTGATAAATCCCCACTGATTTCTGCAGTGTGGTCCACCTGATGGATGGTGGATCTATCACACATTTCATGGTGGGTCCCATCCAGATGGACGGCTAGGGTGAAGCAAATATCACAGGCGGGACTCACAGAGTTTGCTGATGCAAGTACAGCAGCTATTTGCTGGAGTACCAGCCCACCGTCCATCAGATAGACCGTTTGGATGAAGAACAAATGGACGGTGGGGGTATAAAACATATACATCACAGTGTGGCCCACGGTGCTTGTGGCTGCACGTACAGCAGCAGTTGCAGCGGCTGCTGGCCCACCGTCCATCAGACGGCGAGTTTGGATTTAAATAGATGGACGGTGGGGATTTGAGCCACTACCTGACGTAAGCACATCAGCTATGTGCTGGTATGGTGGTAGACCAGCCAATCATCTCTCACGGTGGGTGGGTCCCACGTGCTGGGCTCAACTCGGTGTGCTTCCTCCTGAGATTTGCATCTGCCTCATTCCAACCTCTGGCCTGGGTCCTGGATGAACGGCGTGAATGAAACACGTACATTAAGTGGGGCCCACAGAATCCACTGACGTTCTGCAGTGATATGGCCCACTGTCCAGATGATGGACGGCGTAGATAGAGCAGATACATCACGGTGGCCCTACACAGCACCGTCCAAATGGACGGTGCAAATAAATACATCATGGTAGGCTCCACATACCTCGCTGACATCACTCCGTCAGCCATATGGCTGGGGCGTGAGGAATCCCAGCCAATCCACTCCTCATCAGGTGGGTCCCACATGGGGCCCACCATAATATAATATTATATTTAATATATATAGACAGAGAAAGAGGGCTTCAACGTCCAACATTCAAAATCTGGATGGACGGCTTAGATGATAGAATGCATACATTCAACACGTGTGGGGTAGGTCCCACAGTCTAAAATGAATGGACGGTATAGATGCGACACCTGCACGCATTATGTGCCCACGTAACTTGCTGACGCAAGTGCTGCAGTAGAGCTGCTGCAATCCCCGTAACGTTGATTCCACGTGTGGGGCCAGCAGCGTAGATAAGACACTTAGATCACGGTGGATCCCACGTCCTTGGATGGGCGGTGTGGATTACATCATCCACGTGGGGTCCACACACAGCAGGTGGGGTCTAGTCCACGTCTAGGGACTGGATGGTATAGATAAAACACGTATATTAGGTGAGACCCACAGAACTTTTGACGTCTGTACACCAACTATGTAGCTGGTGTTGTGGTAGACCGTCCAATCCACTTTCATCAGGTGGGTCCCACGTGGGGCCCACCATATATTTTATTACTATACTAATGTTCATAAATATGTATAAAAAAAAATAGAGGTGGGTCGCCCAGTCCAGGAGGTTGGACGGTGTGGACCAACCACATGCATCACAGTGGTCCCTTTTTCACTGTCCAGACATGGACAGTGTGGATTGAAACGCATACATTTCAGTGGTCCCTGCTGTCCAAAATATGGGATGGTGTGGATGCAAAGTACATACATCAAGGTGGCCACGTGGTGTGGCTCACCACAAGTCTGGATCAACTATGTTTGTGTTATGCCAACGTCCAGCAGCATACAACACAAATATGGTGGGGTTCACGTGGACAGCCTGGATATAGACATATACATCATAATGTGGCCCACATACATCCGGGCCCACTGTCCCATACACATGGACAGTGTGGATTTCACACGTACATACGTGGGGTCCATGAATCAAGTTGATATTGTGATTCCCTTCGTTTAGGGCCTGCCAAAAGGCAGCAACAAGGTGGGCCTTATGATCCAACAGTCTGGATTTACTGATCAAGTGGGCCACATCATCACCAAAGAGAGAGATCGGTTGGTGGAGGGACCCTGCCACTATGGGCCCCTCTTGATACAATAAATACATCAAGATGGGTCCCACGTATGTGGATCATCAAATCACAAATCAAATAAACGAAATCACCCACCTATTGGTCGCCTTCTTAGTCCAATGGAACGCCCAACTCCTTGGCTTCGGCTTTGACGGCGGATGATGAACATTGGATGGTTGGATATGGTGGTAGGGAGGTGGGCCACACATGACCTCTCTCCCATAGACGTGCACCTCTCCCATGGTTGCTTGGGAGAGGAATTTTTTTTTGAAAATGAGAGAGAGATGAGAGAGAGATTGAAAGAGAGAGAGTGATGGGGTGACTAAGAGATGGGATGGAAAGGTTGACTTTGGGGATGGTGTAGTGTACTTAGGGATGGGATAGGGTACTTGACTTGATGGGTTACTTTTATTGATTGATGGGATTGATTTGACATATGGTAGAGATTCTCTTGGGATTGCAACGCGCGGCGTTTCCCTCGAACTGAACGCGGGCCCACATCTCCTGGCTCGGGTATCGCCTCGGCGCGTAATACGCGGCGTCGGAACCGCGGCGACGGCGCGGTCGCAGGGGTACAAGTCTTGGTTTGAGTCAACTCGGGTTGACGGCATGTGATGCAGGGTCGCGCGTAAATACCGGTTAAGGGTCGAAGGTTGCCGAAATTCGACCGGAAAAATCGCGGAAGTCTACGGAACGGTACGAGTTGGGATACGGGTCTTACAGTAGTGGTGAACATGACACGTAATTATAACACTATTCTCGGAATGGATTAGCTTACTCCACAAATCATGTTAAGCTGGATTGTCATGCTAAGACAATAACTTTTTTGGTTGAGTTTGAGGTGTCACCTAATATGTTCATTGCTTGAACTCGATGCCACTATGTTTAAGTGGGGTTGTGCTATAGGGTTCATATTGTGAATCCACATGGGGCAATCTTGGCCCCTTCAAACTGCTCCCCTGGAACATACGCTTAACAGTAAGAAAAAAAGAAAAGAAAAAGAAGATGAGGCTAAGGATTTTGGCCTTGCATGGGGTCATGAGTCATGAACATCTAGCATGTGCTACATATCATCCTAACCATCAATTTCGCTTGAGAGGCATGGGTTGTTGGAGTTTTTTTTACCCACGATCATCTGTTAGGATGCTGCCAACTGATGGTTAAGATCATCCGTTTGGTGCCATTTTCAGAGGGTGAGGATTAGGTATTACCCCCACTAGGACTTATCTAGAGACGAACGACCCTGTAAGGGGCTATGTGAGATCCACCACGATGTATGTGTTTTATCCATGTTGTTCATCCATTTTGAAAATTCATTTTAGGTGATGAGTCCAACAATGAGGCAGGTGGAATGCTCAAGTAGAACACGCCATAGGAAACAATGATGATTGAAGGTCTAGAACTGAAAACCTCTTGTGGGGCCACAAAAGTTTTGGACCAATACGATATTTATGGTTTCCCTTCATCAAGGTCTATGTGGCCTTATGAATAGGTTGGATGGTAAATAAACATCACCGTAGGCCTTAGGAAGGTTTCAACTGCAAGGTCATTATCACCACTACTTCATGTTGTATGGTCCATTAGAGCCTTTCATCTACCTCCTTTTTGGGCTCATGCCCTAAAATAATATTTTGAAATGGATGAATGGCCTGATAAAACCAATATATGATGGTGGGCCCCACGTAGTCCCCCGATAGGATTGTCCATCTCTAGTTAGGTCCTGGTGGGGGTAGTACCCAATCCACGCATCATTTTCATACCACACGTCCAATTCCAATATCTAGCATCAGAACATAGACAATTTGGCTCACTTGTTTTGTGTGTTTTATGCATCTAATAATATATCATAATCAGTGTGAGCTGACGTCCGTAAAAATAACCTTGACCCAAAGGTTGAATGGTTGTGATCATCCATTCTCAACAAATTTTGGTTAGCAGTCCATCTCACATCTCACAGGCCCACCTTCAAAACACAACAGTGCATGGATATCCCAGGGAAGACTATGATATCTCCTCTACTGTATAAAATGGTGTAGCCATTGTTTCTGCAATAAAGGCTTTATGGGGCTCACCTTGGTGACTATGTGATGTTTATTCTATAAATACGCTGGAATGGATCATTTTAGGATGGCATCACAAAAAAGAGGTAGATCCAGATTAGAGTGGACCAAAGCAAAGATGAATTGTCTCTAGCTGAAATCATTCAGGCCGTTTTCTTTTTCTTTATATGTCTATATATATATATATATATATATATATATAAAGGAAAAGGTTCTATGTAGTCGAGCTCATGGGAACTTCCCATGAGGTCGAGTTGTGCGGGCCCCACCATGATGCGTGTTGAACATCTACCCCATCAGTCAAATGCACCATTCCATGATGGGCCTCGGGATTAAAATTCAAGTCAATCCGTGACTTTCGTGGACCACGCCACATAGAAAAGTTGAGAGGGGTTACCCTTCCATTAAAACATTCATAATCATTTTTTGAGCCCATCGAGATATGGTTCATAAATCCAGCCCATCCGTTATGTGTGCCGCACTTGGATGAGGGGTCAGACCAAGTTTCAGATGCATCCAAATTTCAGGTGGGCCCCACCAAGTGCTTTTATATGCTTTAGTCATGTCTTCACATGATTTTAGATGGTATGGCCCACCTGAGTTCCGGCTGATTTTTGGGATATCCCATAATTTAAAGGGGACCCATCAAATGCACGGTGTTGATGTCTGACATACATCATGGTGGGGCCCACACAGATCGACCTCATGGGAAGTTCCCATGAGCTCGACCGCATGGAACCATTTCTATATATATATATATATATATATATATATATATATATATATATATATATATATATATATATATATATATATATATATATATATATATATATACTCTGAAGGATTGTGATTAATGATACCTAAAGAATAAATGTCACATGCAGATAGTAAATGAACAATACAAATGATGAGAATGACTTTGGATATATTGCTAATTAAAAAATTTATACTTATTCTATAATCTAAGCATCCCATTGGTGGACATCATTGACATTCCAAGATAATAAATATCCAACTATCCTACTTTAAAAAATAGGAGTCAATGACTCACAAGTTAAGATCATTCAAACAAATTGATTTTAGGACCATATGTAATGGTTTCTACAAATTGCTTAGCCTAATTTGAGTTAATATATAACAAGTATATTTCAAAGTGCCTACATATAAGAAGTGCTTGCACACAAGTGTCACACTCAATAGTGGTTTGAGTATCAAACAACTTTCTCCCCTTTAAACCCGCTCTAGTGTACCTTGTCGCTTCATATGTTTTACACACCAAGATCTATGTGGGTGGAGCTTTCACATTATCCACCCCATCCATTGGGTACTTTACCTCAGTCCACCTTAAAACCCAAAAAAAAAAAAAAAAATAATAAAAATCATAACCATCGAAACTTAGGTAGGCACACTTAAGGGGAAAAAAGTTGAGATTGAATGCTCACCACTATTTTCAAAGGGTCCACCTTGGTGGTTATATGCCATTAAATTCATTCATCTAACAAGTCTCATCAAGATGAAATGATTAATTAAAAGTCCAATTATTCCAAAAGTCAAGTGGCCCATGACATATGAGTTTATAGGTGTAAATTTATTAGGTGGCCCACATGAGTGCTGAATTAGTCTCATTTTTTGTATCTACTTTAGACAGTTATATATATATATATATATATATATATATATATATATATATATATATATATAGAGAATCTTACATAAAAACTAGTTAATATAGAAAATACATTGCAAAAACTTTTTAGAAAAACTTTTGATTAAGCTCCCTTATTAAATTAAGTAAATCATTGGATGCCTTCCCTGCATTTCTTTATTGAAAATTGGGGTTTTACTATGAAAATGGGTTCATTGTGATGTTTATATGAAATCTATCCAGACCATCGGGCATGTCACTTTATGTCAAGTCAAAGGAATCAAAAAATCAATTCCATCCATTACCGAGGTGGATCGTGGTTTTAAATGCAGTATACAAGCTAGCAAACACTTACTTTTTAAATTGTTTCGCTCTCAACATGACCCATCTTAATCATAGATTAGCTTTATTTTTGCGCTTTGGGCCTTTATTATGGCTACTAATGGTTGAGGCATGCGCATGTCACGGTGGCCTCACCTTTGATTTTCTAACGCCCACCTTGATGTACATGCCAAATCTATTATAACAATTAGATGTGTAATATCATGTTAAGTTCATGGCAAAATAATCAGGCTAACATGTGATTTAGGTATGTCACACGGAAGGAAATGTTTGGAATAGAGAAGTCCACCCTTGAATTTTACGAGGCCCACCATAATGATTAAATGAAATCCACTCTAACCATGAGATGTCACATTAAAATTTAGGAACAATGAAAAAAAAATGCCAATTCATTATTTAGGTGGGCCATGTTAAGGGAAAAAGTTCCAAAAGAGCATGCTTCCTTGCATACTATTTACAACTATATGGTCTACAAGAGTCACAAATGGGGCTAAATTTGGACCTTAAGGTTAAAATAGGATGATGCATGTAACGGCCGTGAAAATTTAATAATAATAATAATAATAATTTTATCTTATTTCATATCTTATCTATATCATTAATCCATTTACCTTATATATATGCTAACCCTCTCCGCATCTCTCAAGATTCAAACACTCAAATGTACATTGTAAAAAGAGTTCTAATCCAATTGAGATATTAACAAAAAAAAACTACCTGCCACAATAGAGAAAGGAAGAAAGAATTTTGGATAGCTTAGTTCAGGTATGTATATCATCCTTCTTTTAGTAATTTAATACATTTAATTTAATTTGATTCGATGTATGCAATGAATGGTGTGGATCAGCTAAATGTTCATTGCATTGAATTATGGGTAGAAACAATGAAAAAGTGAGAGAAGTCTAAAATTTTGTAATTGTGATTGGTGTGTATCTACTCGAATTAGATTAGATCTATATGGATCATATGATCCCTAAGCCCAAAATATGCAGGGGCCCTAATTTTCAAATCAATCTGACCATTAGATGGGCCACATTTCTGATACCATTTGTAATGGCCCGACCAGCACTGTACGATATTGTCCGCTCTGGGTCCCACTAGACCCGCACAGTTTTGTTCTTAGGGCTTCCCCCAAAAGGCCTCGGATAAGGAAGGTCCGAACCACACATATAACCACCATTACTTTAGACAACTCTTCCGATGTGGGACAAGTTCAACTCCCACTGCCTACACAATAGCCTACTAACACAGTAGCCTGACAACCACTGGTAGCTCGCCCAAGCCCTTAGGCCCCACCCACATCAGCATCCTCCCACGTGTGCCCGCCCACATGTGCAACAGTGACGGGGCGTCACAACATTAGTCAGATTTAGAAGTGTTTAATAAGATAATCTTAGATTTCTGCACAACTGATTGGTATTATTTGGTGTAGAAGGTCGAGATGGGTCATCGGTGTATGTGTGGTTAGATCCACACCATTCATCTAATGTATATAGGTAAAACATGATAAGACCTCAAGAATCTGAATGATCTAATCTCCAATGGGCCACCCCGATCAAGCAATTTCCATTCAATTTTATTATCTTAAAAAGGAAATAAAATATAAAAAATCTAAATAGAAATTTTAATTATTTGATCATTTAGGATTTGGCCACCTTGGATGTTAATCAAAGGTGGGCCCTACCATATAATAAAACTAAATGAATAATAATATCGTTGATGTAATTGATAGGACCTTAGAATTCAAACCAACCTAATTACCTTACGAGTCTATACTACTAGACTCAGGTGAGTAACCCAACGTGTCTCATAATTCATTGGAATTAAAGTAAATTATTTATGATGGTTTGATTAATTGATGTACCGATTTAAGTGTTTTGTTGTAATATTATATGATACAGTAAATTATATGTTACTCTGTGTCAAATTGCATGAAATTATAATTGTACATTGAATTCATTTCTCAAAACAAGTATATATGACAGTTATGAAAATGATGCGTTCATACACATCCATCATTCATTGCCTTTGCATAATGCATGGTCGATCCTAGGGGCCCTCCCTCAAAGAAATATCGAACCTGATAGAGCGTTACCAGATGCGAGCTATACCCAAACCTACCGAAAGGTGGAAACCTACCCAACGGGTGGATACGGGTTAACGACCTCTAACCCAAGCAGATGGACGATCATCCCATCTGATGCATTCATATATCATTTGCATCCAAATCATTGTACATACATTTTTGTATTATTTTAATTATTATGATTATGAATCATGCTGAGTTATTTCACTAAGCCTGACCAGCTTACCTTTTTATTGATGGAAAAATCGTACAGAGGAGCCATTGCAGATGATGTGGCGCAGGAACTGGAAGGATCTACCGCACCTGAATACGATCCATGTGAAACGTGACCATACTTATCTGAAGATGAAGTTACAGTATAAGACCATTTCTGATTATGTGATTTATTTGTTAGAAAGTTTGATTAGCGTATAATGTATGTTGATATCAATTTTGAGATTTTAAGAAACTGTTTAGATTTATCTCATTGAAATAATGCTAGTATGGAATAAAAATATTTATAGTATGATGATATAAAAAATGAATGATTTTTAATATTTATATTATTTTAAGGGTCGTCAAGATTTATATATGCCTGGTGTCACGCCCCAAACCCGGAAATCAGATTTAAAGGAAACCCGATCGCCCAACCCGATGCCGACAGCCTCCGTATTACCTCATTCTCGGCCCCCGGCGTACATACGCTAGGTTCCGATCCTAGGATCCTAAAAGGAGGATTTTTCAACATACATTTGTCTCATAAGTAGCATAACCACACTATACCCAAATCATAAATGCAACATCATCATTACATATCCACTAATAAATCATTTGAATACAATGCTAAAAGGGAAATACATATATCAAAATCAAAGCTCCAAAGGACAGTTACACGCTCCAAGCTTAACGCTGCTGCAACCTAACGCCACTTGCACACATCTATCGTGCATAAGCTTACAAAAGCTTAGAGAGTGGTGAAAGTGTGTGCATAAGATAAGTGTCAAGTATACTATAAAGCCCATAAATCATACATCATCGGAATAAGTGAAAATACTGTCAATATCATGAATCAATCAATATCAGAATACGCAATATAGAACAACTATGCAAATGAGGAGTCATAAAGAGCCAGATATCAGATGCCGATGATGCGATGCAATATGTAATTCCTGATGAGTCCACAAATAGCATCAGCCATATCTAGACTATATAATGCAGAAACACAGTAACCCAAAATATCATATGTCACGGATGTAATGCAATATGCGGTGCAAATGGAATGACCATGCTGGAGTGTGAAGTCGGAATGATAGTACGTAGTATCTCAGGCTACGGGGTCCACCACAAAGGACTCTTATCCAAACCAGTCCCATACCTAAATTTCGATAGTCAGACTCAACGTGGTAAACTCCTAATTTCAGGTTAGTCGCACGCCCAACCGAAATCTTGGTCATGCAAAGGTACACGTAATAAATAATTGCGCACTACCAGCCCGAGTGGATTGTGAATGAATGATTGAATGAGTATGTAACTCCTGCTCAATAAGTCCACATATCAGTACGGTTCATCTCTGGAATCATCACCGGGGTTTAGACACTCCAAATGGCACTGCCGCTCTCCCAGCCGCACAGTCCAAGTGAGCGTAAGAAACCTCACTATCCGCCTGGCCAATAGTCTGTCAATACATATCCGGCACGTCGATAGCGGACCCATTCACGAGCTGGTCAAACTCGGCTTAGCAATGCCCCCTACGCTCGGGCGGGTAAGGCCACACCCCCTTCAAACCGACCACGACACAATGAGAGACGCGGCCTCCTGGTATTCGGCACTCGGACGCTCATGTATCCACTTGGTCTCGACATTGAGGCGTCCTTTAGTACCAAGAGGGTTTAGGAATTTTTACCTAGGGCCATCAATGGCAGTCCGATGTTAGAACAAATTTCCGGTGTCCCGTCTGGCCATCTACGATATGCCTGTGAAGGCTACAGCCCTGATGTCACTAGGGCATACAATAATCATAATGTAAGGTGCATGAGTCATACAATCTAGTCATGCATTAATCCTTCGCATACTGTGCGCTCATGCGAGATAACCTCTGCCTATCAGGGAGTCTCATAACAACATGCTCAATGACATATGCAATGATCAACCATATCTCATAACAAACATGCAGATGATGCGCGTGGGCATGTGTCATGATGCTATGCTGTCACATACTCATAATCGGTATCAATAATCGGTATCGACAATCGACCTCGACAATGTGGACATTTAACTAACATTGCCCCAAAGGAATGGCCCACATAGATTCTAACATATAGTGGACCCATGACCTCACACAAGGGTCAAATGTACAACACCATGGGCCTCACTCAAGAGCTTAATACACATCACGATGGGCCTTTCACATGGGCCTAACATAAATCACAATGGGCTCTATAACCTAGCCCTCAAATACACCACGATGGGCCTCATACCATCATAATGGGCCGCGTCAAATGGGTCTAATACGCATCACATGGGCTGCATCACATGGGCCTATATACATCGGATGGGCCACGTCCCATGAGCCCCGAATACATCATAATGGGCCACAACCCATGGGTCCCAAGTACATCGCAATGGGCCTCTCACACGGGTTCATTATGTATCACATCAAGATGGGCCTCAATGGATGGCCATAGATACGTCACATTGGGCCTCATATACATTAAGTGAGTCGCATCATATGGGCCACATATACATCACAATGGGCCTCTAACACGGGCCTAATATACATCACAAAGGGCTTTATAGCCTTATATACATTACATTAGGCCTCGACAATCTGACTCGGCCAATATACTTGGCCTTAACAATCAGAATCGGCAAATCAGTCACGTAAATCAGAATCGACAATCGGCCACGACAATCGAGATCGATCGATAATCAAAATCGACAAATCAGTCATGTCAATCGGAGTAGGCAATCAGTCACGACAATCGGAATCGATCGATAATTAGAATCGGTAAATCGGTCACGTCAATCGGAATTAATCGGTAATCAGAATCGGTAAATCGGTCACGTCAATCGGAATCGGCCAAACAATTACCCTTTACAAATCAGAATCGGCCTCAATACTCGACCTCGACAATCAGAATCGGCTGAATAAGGCCTAAGGAAAGGTTACAATGTGGACATTCAACCACCATTACCCATCAATATGGACATTTAACCGACATCGCTCCCCAAGGAGTGGTCCACACAGAGCCATACGTATAGTGGGCCCATGGCCTTACACAAGGGCCTAACACACATCGCTATAGGCCTCACTCATGGGCCACATATGCATCACATTGGGCCAGGCCCATGGGCCTCGAATACATCATAATGGGCCTCGCCCATGGGCCTTGAATACATAACATCGGGCCTTGCCATCTGGGCCGGAAATACATCACAATGGGCCACAACCCATGGGCCTTAATGCACAATGGGTGGGCCCTACACCTGGGTCTAATATACATCACAGATGGGCCCTGCACATGGGCCTCATACACAACAAGTTGGGCTTATCAATGGGCCCTAGGGAGAGTGACAATGCGAACATTTAACCAACATTAATCTTACAATATGGACGTCAAACCAACATTGCTCACAAGACATGGTCTGCCATAAACATCATTTCACAAACCATGGTGGAATCACACATACAATGGACTTTATGTACATCCCATTGGACCTTGACCCATGGGCCGCCAATACATCAAATGGGCCTCACAACATGGGCCTCATGTATATCAAGGTGGGCCTCAACAACAGGCCACAAATACATCAAGGTGGGCCTAATCACATGGGCCTCATATATATACCAAGGTGGGCCGCACCAATGGGCCTCATGCATAACACATTAGGCCTCATAGGGCCTCTTATACTTCACCATAGGCCCCATACAATAGGTGGGCCTCATCAGCAGTGGATAGTGTAGTTAAGGCCCATACAACATTGTCGGCCCCATATATAAATGGACGGCGTGTATCAAACACATACATCATGGGGCACCCATATCGAGAAGTAAAATGGACAGCATGATATACAACATATTATCAACATAGAGGCCCACCCCATACTAGCTGAATGGATGCACGGTGTGTATAAAACATAGAAATCATGGTAGGTCCCAATAGAAATCTAATGCTTGTACAGCCAACATGTGTACCGTGTGTACAGATTAGCTATTGCATGTACTATACTACATCATTACGTCCGTGATCAAGTGAGAGATAAGAAGGTCGCCCTCAGCTACATTCCTACTAAGGAGATGATGGCTGATCCCATGACGAAACCTATAGCTAGAGATCTATTTCAGGTTCACGTCAAGCAGATGGGATTGAGGAAAGTTTGACTGATGTACTTATTTTGTAGTACCTTTGATCTTTCATTAATGAATATTATATTCCTTTTTATTCAATATTGAACACTAATATAACTAGGTATGAAGATCATCAGCATTTACCTTGAAATCATGTAGGATTTCTATTTTTTGTCGGCAGGCCAGTCACCCACTCGCACGGGATTGACCAACCTTGAATGTACAAGAGAGGTACATTTGGGGCTATGTTTATACATTGAGGTATGAACTTCCCTTTGTTATGAATAATAAAGGATGAGGATATGAGTGAGTCGTATCCGCCTATAATCTTATAAAGATTAAAGATGAGACTGATAAAGTCGAATAACATAATCGCACCATTTCGTTACATGCGATTAATGTTATGGCCTGAAATTAAAGTCAGGTTATGAGGTTATGAGATGAGTCGTACCTTATGTAGAATGACCTGCGTATTGTAGACCCGACATTCACCTAGTATTGTCTACTTTACGACGTGGATTGTAGCCACGTGCTGGGACCTATTACCTACAGATTGCTTTGATTCGATCTAATCATTGCAACGTGCGAGTAGCCAGTCTCGTAGGTAACTCTTTGTGTCCTTAGCTACCCTCCTCTTGTGTATATGAGGATGAGATTGAGTGTTGCTACTTTAGTGTACTATGACGAAAGGTCCTTGATTGGCCAGACTCAGTTACGCTAGGAAAGCAGCTTGATTAATTCCAAATTACACATCTGCGTGGGGAAGATCCTGTAATAGCTACACCAAGTTTTTAGAACTATAAATACGCACCTGAAGACTTATCCGCCGTTAGTATCAGTTGTTTTTATTAGACTTTTGTAAACAATATTTTTTTCTTAAAAGCATATATATATATATATATATATATATATATATATATTATATATTATATATTATATATATATATATTATATATTATATATATATAAGTATTGCTTTGAATTGGTTTTATTCGAAGTTTGTAAAAAATCAAGTTTTCATAATAACTCGATAAGTTGGATAAGTGCATATGTTGGCCGAGTACTCTAGGTCGGGAGATAACTCAATCCGGTGTGGTCATGCGGACTAGGACAGGCATTGCAAAGCTTGGGTTATTGAGTACTAGTCAAGTGGTCACTTAGTACTTAAGCACCTGTGAGAAGATTATGGTGATCCAGCTGGTCCCACGCCTCTGATTCTTTTGATCGCGATGTTTGATCTTTAATTGTTAATAGGCGAGTTAAATGGACAAATTTATGTGCCTATCCCACAATGTGATTGAGTGGGAGATGTTGGACGTAGGTCGGTGGGGGCCACTAGTGAGCAATCACTAGTGGGTGGGTCCCACATATTTAGGCATCTTCCGGCCTTTCTCCTTTTCTGTTATATTTTAAATTCAAAATTGAATTTGATTTATGATAAGAGATAGGGATAAGACCGGATGATATGGTCTCATCCAAACTCCCTTCCTTTCCTATAAAAAGGCATGCGCTCTCTCTCGCATAAGTAGATATACAAAATACTGAGAGTATACGGAGAGAAAAACATTGTGCACGAGAGTCTGTCCATCTTAGCTTGTCCTTGGGACGATCTGATCCATAGATCGCAATCCGGGACCACTATATACCGTAGGATCAGAGGTGTGAATAGTTCCATCTGCTCCAGTAGTAGATAGGCGGGCCGTTGGAGTACCTTTCTTCTGCTTTGTAAAGGTTCCAAACATCGTGTAAACCGTCAGATCTTGAGGGCTCACCTTCCGCGCTTCCCAACAGTGGTACATACATCACAACAGGCCTCACGCTGTGGTGGGTCTAACGTATCAACCCAAGCTGGTATTTGTGTTTCCATTTCACCCAGGTCTGAATGACCCTATGTGTAGGTTGGGTGGTAAAGGCACCTCAAGGTGGGGTCTCTGACATGTGCAAGTGGCCCCAACTGGTTCCAACGGTGGACATCCATTCACCAATGTTTCCTCATGTGGACCACTTGGGATTTGGATCCACCTTCTGTTTGGGCTAACGTCCATGGGGTAGGTCCCATGAGGTAGTGGGCCCGTCCTTGATGGGTGCAAAAATGGATGGACGGAGCAGATGTACAATGTTAATATTGGCCTAGTGCCCAACCCTGGACGGGCGGTCTGGATAAAACATATACATCACGTGGGTCCCACGTGGGCCCACCATAACATTTATTTGTCATCCAAACTGTTGATAAGCTCACACGAACCTAGATGAAAAGGAAAAACAAATTTTCATATGATCCAGAGCATCTGTGACAACCCAAAACGGGTTTCAAGGGCAGACGTTCAATTACACTATTCCATGTGATGTGGGCCACCTGAGCACCGTATACGACTGATTTTGGGGGTAGCCCACTGCCCTAAGGAGACCCAACAAATGCACGGTGTGGATGTTCTCACACATCATGATGGGGCCCACGGCAGGGACCCAACATCCCTACCTGTCTGTCCGCCAAAACGCAGCAGCAGCAGGCGCTGCCTGCTTATGCATTTTTTTTATTTTAAAAAAAAAATGTGTTTTTCTGTGGTTTTTCATATGTGGAGCCTGCATTGGAAGAATCCACCCTTCTCATTGGTTCCCATAGCTCAAGACAAGCCAAACAAGCCTAATATTCTATATATTTCGTTGTATAGAAATATCAGGGTAGATTTCAACCATAATAACACAGTTTTCAACGCTATGGCCCACCAGATACCCGGATCAACTTCATTTTTCAGCTCAACGCCTAAAATGATCTGAAGAATAAGATGAATGACATAGATTATATTCATGCATCAAGGTGGGGCCTACATGAGTAGCCCAACCCAAATGCTTTAAACCAAGCTAATATTTATATTTTTGTTGTTAATGCCAAGCGTCCCTGGACACTGGACGATTTGGGCACACCACATATATAAAGGTGGGCCCTGCTCGAGTGGGCTACCAAATCATGGATGGCGTGGATACAATACATATATAAAATGGGCCCCACATACAAATGGCTTGGATCATATACATGCTTCTTGGTGGGGGTCCATCCGGGTGGGCCACAAGGCCATATCATCACGTAAAAAAAGAAAGAGAGAGAGACACGCGTGTGATGGAGGGACCCCGATGCTATGGGCCCTCCTTTGCAACCAATCATACATCAAGTGGGTCCCATAACACGTGGGCCCATCAAATCAAAGATCAACTGTGGAGATTCCTTCTCCACTAAAATGGAAGGTCTAGATGACCTCTAGCCATGCAAAGAAAATAAACATCATGATGGGGTCCATGGGGAATGGCCCCATCATGGAATGATCATGTGGATCAAGGTGGGTCATCTGTCACACCTAGGGTCCAAAGTGAGATCCATACCATCAATCAGTAGGCCTCAATTAGCCCATCATCAAAACATGGAAATTCTAGCCTAATAAACACTCACCGTTCGATCTTCTTGGTCCGTTGGAAAGCTGATCTCCTTGTGCTTCTCTTTGATGGAGGGTGATGAGGTTTGAATGGATACGATAAAGGATTTGGGTTAAGACAGTGGGCCACACAAAAATCACTTTTCTCTCTTTAGAAATGTTGGATGTCCACACTCTTTTCTCTCTTTGGTGTTGCTTGGAAAGTGTGGAGAGAAAGAGAGAAAGAGAGGGTTGTAAGGAGAGGTGATGAGTGATGGAGTGATGGGAAGTGAGTGATGGGGTGATGGGCATGTACTTGACATGTATGGTGTGTAAGAGAGAGAGAGGGAGCGAGTTGACTTTGGAGTTGCTTTTAGGGATGGGACATGTACTTGACATGTGAGGTGATTGATTGGATTGATTTAACATATTATAGAGATTCTCTTAGGATTGCAAACGTGCGGTGTTTCCTCGAACTGAACACGGGTCCACATCTCCCTGCCAGGATATCGGATCGATATGCAAGACGTGGCGATGGTGCGGTCGCAATGGTACAAGTCTCAGATTAAGCCGACTCAAATCTACGAGATTCGACTTACGGTCGCGCGTAAACGTCGATTATACGTCGCAGGTTGTTGAAATTCGACGGGAAGGATCGCAAGAGTTGACGGAACAGTACGGACTAGGATACGGGTCTTACACCTGGTTGATTGGTACTAAGTGTTATATATGTGTGATTGGAGTTAGGGTAGAACTTAGACTGAATGTAATTATCACCTCTGATTAAACTGATCAAAGAATTAAGTTAGTACACTTTGTTTACGAGTTACGAACTGGAACTCGGGTCTGAGGGTACACACTTTGTACTTGAATTTCAAGGCATGATAGAATGGTATCAGAGAAATGCTTTTTCTAAAACCTATAGTTACCTGTAGGTTATGTACCTCACTAAATTTCATAAATTGTAAACCTTTGAAATTAGAAATATTTCATTAGGGTATCCCTCTTTATTGATGTATGGATTGATGAACTTAGATAATCAAATCTAAGTTCCTATTAATTTTTATATACATATAAATAAAAATTTAGATTCCCTACACTCATATTTGAATATATTTAGATTAAGATGGGTTAATATTTCTAAATTAAGATAAAAATAATAATAATATTTAAATATCATATTCACTATACTGATTCAGTGAGTTAGTACAGGCTGATAATAATTCATCAAATTCTGGACAGGTCTGACTACATGAATTTTAAAAAAATTTATGCTTGTAATTTTTAGCTAAGATTTGACAAAGACATAGTAAACTTATAATAAGATCTCCAAAAAAATTTAGAACATAATCTAAAATTTTAAAGTAGCTCACGGATGACCGCAAACACTATCCAAGGGTCACGGGTAGCCGGGATTCAACCGGTAGGACCGCGGGATCAAGATGGACGGAATGCATACTTACACACACACATGCACACATGCGAACTCGGGTCGGGTCTCACATCGACCCATGGGCCGCCAATACATTAAATGGGCCTCACAACATGGGCCTCATGTATATCAAGGTGAGCCTCAACAACGGGCCACAAATACATCAAGGTGGGCCTAATCACATGGGCCTCATATATATACCAAGGTGGGCCGCACCAATGGGCCTCATGCACAACATATTAGGCCTCATAGGGCATCTTATACTTCACCATAGGCCCCATATAATAGGTGGGCCTCATTGGCAATGGATAGTGTGGTTAAGGCCCATACATCATTGTCGGCCCCATATATAAATGGACGGCGTGTATCAAACACATACAACATGGTGCGCCCATATCGAGAAGTAAAATGGACAGTATGATATACAACATATTATCGACACAGGGGCCCACCCCATACTAGCTGAATGGATGCACGGTGTGTATAAACATAGAAATCATGGTAGGTCCCAATAGAAACAACGTGGATAAGATACATACATCACAACAGGCCTCACGCTATGGTGGGTCCAGCGTATCAGCCCAAGCTGGTATTTGTGTTTCCATTTCACCCAGGTCTGAATGACCCTATGTGTAGGTTGGGTGGTAAAGGCACCTTAAGGTGGGGTCTCTGACATGTGCAAGTGGCCCTAACCGGTTCCAACGGTGGACATCCAATCACCAATGTTTCCTCATGTGGACCACTTGGGATTTGGATCCACCTTCTGTTTGGGCTAACGTCCATGGGGTAGGTCCCATGAGGTAGTGGGCCCGTCCCTGATGGGTGCAAAAATGGATGGACGGAGCAGATGTACAATGTTAATATTGACCTAACGCCCAACCCTGGACGGGCGGCCTGGAAAAAACATATACATCACGTGGGTCCCACGTGGGCCCACCATAACGTTTATTTGTCATCCAAACTGTTAATAAGGTCACACGGACCTAGATGAAAAGGAAAAACAAATTTTCATATGATCCAGAGCATCTGTGACAACCCAAAAAGGGTTTCAAGGGCAGACGTTCAATTACACTATTCCATGTGATGTGGGCCACCTGAGCACCGCATACGACTGATTTTGGGGGTGGCCCACTGCCCTAAGGAGACCCAACAAATGCATGGTGTGGATGTTCTCACACATCACGGTGGGGCCCACGGCAGGGACCCAACGTCCCTGCCTGTTCGTCCACCAAAACGCAGCAGCAGCAGGCGCTGCCTGCTTATGCATTTTTTTTAAAATGTGTTTTTCAGTGGTTTTCATATGTGGAGCCTACATCGGAAGAATCCACCCTTCTCATTGGTTCCCATAGCTCAAGACAAGCCAAACAAGCCCAATATTCGATATATTTCGGTGTATAGAAATATCAGGGTAGATTTTAATGGTAATGACACTGTTTTCAACACTATGGCCCACCAAATACCCGGATCAACTTCATTTTTCGGCTCAACGTCTAAAATGATCTGAAGAATAGGATGAATGGCATAGATTATATTCATGCATCAAGGTGGGGCTACACGAGTAGCCCAACCCAAATGCTTTAAACCAAGCTAATATTTATATTTTTGTTGTTAACGTCCGGCGTCCCTGGACCCTGGACGATTCGGGCACACCACATATATAAAGGTGGGCCCTGCTCAGGTGGGCCACCAAATCGTGGATGGCGTGGATACAACACATATATAAAATGGGCCCCACCTACAAATGGCTTAGCTCATATACATGCTTCTTGGTGGGGTCCATCCAGGTGGGCCACATGGCCATATCATCACATAAAAAAAGAAAGAGAGAGAGAAAGAGAGAGAGACACGTGTGATGGAGAGACCCTGATATTATGGGCCCTCCTTTGCAACCAATCATACATCAAGTGGGTCTCATAACACGTAGGCCCATCACATCAAAGATCAACGATGGAGATTCCTTCTCCACCAAAATAGAAGGTCTAGATGACCTCTAGCCATGCAAAGAAAATAAACATCATGATGGGGTCCATGGGGAATGGCCCCATCATGGAATGATCATGTGGATCAAGGTGGGCCATCGGCCACACCTAGGGTCCAAAGTGAGATCCATACCATCAATCAGTAGGCCTCAATTGGTCCATCATCAAAATATGAAAATTCTAGCCTAATAAACAACCACCGTTCGATCTTCTTGGTCCGTTGGAAAGCCGATCTCCTTGTGTTTCTCTTTGATGGAGGGTGATGAGGTTTGAATGGATACGATGAAGGATTTGGGTTAGGAAAGTGGGCCACTCAAAAATCACTTTTCTCTCTTTAGAAATGTTGGACGTTCACACTCTTTTCTCTCTTTGGTGTTGCTTGGAAAGTGTGGAGAGAAAGAGAGAGAGAGAGAGAGAGAGAGAGAGAGAGAGAGAGAGAGAGGGTTGTAAGGAGAGGTGATGTGTGATGGAGTGATGGAGTGATGGGAAGTGAGTGATGAGGTGATGGGCGTGTACTTGACATGTATGGGTGTGTAAGAGAGAGAGAGAGAGGGAAAGAGTTGACTTTGGGGTTGCTATTGGGGATGGGACATGTACTTGACATGTGAGGTGATTGATTGGATTGATTTGACATGTTGTAGAGATTCTCTTGGGTTGCAAACGTGCGGCGTTTCCTCGAACTTAACACAGGTCCACATCTCACTGCCAGGGTATTAGATCGTATGCAAGACGCGGCATTGGAACCGCGGCGACGGTGCGGTCGCAATGGTACAAGTCTTAGATTAAGCCGACTCAAATCTACGGAATTCAACTTACGGTCGCGCGCAAACATCGATTATACGTCAAGTTGTTGAAATTCGACGGGAATGATCGCGAGAGTCGACGGAACAGTACGGACTAGGATACAGGTGTTACACCTGGTTGATTGGTACTAAGTATTATATATGTGTGATTGGAGTTGGGGTGGAACTTAGACTGAATGTAATTATCACCTTAGATTAAACTGATCAAAGAATTAAGTTAGTACACTTTGTGTACGAGTTATGAACTGGAACTCGAGTCTGAGGGTGCACACTTTGTACTTGAATTTCAAGGCGTAACAGAATGGTATCAGAGAAAGGCTTTTTTTAAAACCTAGAGTTACCTGTAGGTTATGTACCTCACTAAATTTCATAAATTATAAACCTTTAAAATTAGAAACATTTCATTAGGGTATCCCTCTTAATTGATGTATGGATTGATGAACTTAGAGAATCAAATCTAAGTTCCTATTAATTTTTGTAGACATATAAATAAAAATTTAGATTTCCAACACTCATATTTGAATATAATTTAGATTAAGATGGGTTAATATTTCTAAATTAAAATAATAATAATAATAAAAATAAAATTTAAATATCATAGTCACTATACTGATTCAGTATGTTAATACAGGCTGATCATAATTTATCAAATTCTGGACAGGTCTGACTGCATGAATTTTAAAAAAAATTATGCTTGTAATTTTTAGCTAAGATTTGACAGAGACATAGTAAACTTATAGTAAGATTTCCAAAAAAATTTAGAACATAATCTGAAATTTTAAAATATGAGAAAATGTGATATAAACAACAGTCATTAAATCGAAAACCAATCTGCCCCTACTGGTTTTATATCGATTTAACTAATAGAGGTTTTCATTTTAATAATTAACTTTGGTTAAATTAATATTTTTATTTGAAGTACTTTTTTAAAAAATATATATTAAGTGTAAAATAAAATAAAGACCATAATCTCTATTAAATTTAAAATTCTTTCTAATAGGATCATAATGCCATACTTAATGAAATTTTATTTTATTTTACTAAAAAGAATAAAAAAAGGGAAAATTAAATCTTAAACTTACTAGGACCTTTTTCAGTTCTAGGACTATATCATCCCCAAATTTCAAGGTTCAACGAAAGTATTTCTAATTTCTGACTTCTTTTTTTTTACATTGTTGATTAAAAATCTAGACCAATTTAGTATCTCTGATCAAACCAAGTAAAATTATTCTGTGAAATAAATTCTTAAATTTATTTTTTTTGAGTCATGTACAAACCCCTGTGCAACTCTATAAAATTTTATAATGATTCGAGTTGTAGAGAAATTATAAACTTTTAAACGCTAGACCGTAAATGATAAAAACAGCTGTCAGGCAGTAGGATTTTCCCCCCTTAGTAGTGATGAAAACCCTAATAAAAGTAATGATTTTAATCTTTTTTTTTTTTTTTACCAGATAGTTAATGACATACTTTTCAAATTTTAAGTCATTCAGACTTTTTGTTCGAATGTTAAAATTCTGTAAATAACATTGTGTCTCTTAGTCTGAATTTGAAATTTTCTGTTAGTTATTTCGAGAGATGCAATACATAAAATCATTATTAATTGTGATGTCTGAAACTTAGAAACTCAACCTAGGAACCCATAATATTTTTAAAATTTACCCCTTATATTTTGTTAAATAATGAAAATCACCTGATTTGATAAACTCATAACTAATTAAGTACGAGTCCAATTAAGGTGATTCAAGGGTCACATTGTAAATTAATAAATTGATTTCGAAAGAAAATAATTAAGAAATTAGAAACTGAAAAAAATTAGTTTTTTTAACTGAAAAAAAAATCATTTATTTCTGTACGACCCTCACTATATGAATTTTTTAATCTTCTATAAACCTTAATTTTTTACAAAATTTTACATACTTATAAATTCACTTTTAGAAAAACTAAAAGACTAATCCACTGTCTAAAATCATCAATAAGATAAACGTGACCAATGCCATTAAAACCAAAAAATTTTAAGATATCAGTTTCTAAATATCGAGAACGAGATTTTATTTTAAGGGGGGTGGAATGTAACGGCCGTAAAAATTTAATAATAAATAAATAAATATTTTTTTTAAAATCTTATTTCTATTTTATATTTATTTTATTTTTATCTTATCTCCTATCTTATATATATCATTAATCCATCTACCTTATATATATCCTAACCCTCCCCGCATCTCTCAAGATTCAAACATTCAAAAGTACGTTGTAAAAAGAGTTCTAATCCAAATTAGATATTAATAAAAAAAACTACCTGCGACAACAAAGAAATGAAGAAAGATAATTTTGGATAGCTAAGTACAGGCATGTATATTGTCCTTCTTTTAGTATTTTTATACATTTAATGTCATTTGATTCGATGTATGCAGTGAACGGTGTGGATCGGCCACATATTTCATTGCATTGAATTGTGGGTAGATACGATGTAAATTGAGGGAAGTCTAAAATTTTGTAATTGGTATGCATCTGGTTGAATTATATTAGATCTGTATGGATCATATGATCCCTAAGACCAAAATATATAAGGGCCCTAATTTTCAGATCAATCTAATCATCAAATGGGCTATATTAGTCAAATCTAAAAGTGTTTAAAAAGGGAATATTAGATTTTTGCACAACTGATTGGTATCACTTAGCGTAGAAAGTCAAGATGGGTCATCGGTGTATGTGTGGTTAGATCCATACCATTCATCTAATGTGTAGAGACAAAATATGATAAGACCTTAAGAATCTGAATGATCTAATCATCCAATGGCCCACCCCAATCAAGTAATTTTCATTCAATTTTATAATCTTAAAAAGAAAATAAAAAATAAAATTAAAATTAAAATTTTTAATTATTTGATCATTTAGGATTTAACCAACTTGAATGTTAATCAAATTTGGGCTCTACCATTTAATAGAACTATATAAATAATAATATCGTTGATGCAATTGATATGACATCGGAATTCAAACCAACTTAATTACATGACGAGTCTATACCACCAGACTCAGTTGAGTAACCCAACGTGTCTCATAATTTATTGGAGTTAAAATAAATTATTTGTGATGGTTTAATTGATTGATGTACTGATTCAAGTGTTTTATTGTAATATTATATGATGTGGTAAATTATATGCTAATCTATGCCAAATTACATGAAATTATAATTGTACGTTGAATTCATTTATCAAGATACGTATATATGGCAGTTATGAAAATGATACGTTTATACATCATCCATCATTCATTGCATTTGCATAATGCATGGTCGATCCTAAGGGCCCTCCATGGAAGAAATGTCGATCCTGGTAGAGCGTTACCAGATGCGGGCTGTGCCCAAGCCTACCGAAAGGTGGAAGCCTACCTAACGGATGGATGCGGGTTGATGACCTCCAACCCAAGCAGATGAACAATCATCTCATCTGATACATTCATACACCATTTGCATCCATATAATTGTACATACATTTTTACATTATTTTAATTATTATGATTATAAACCATGCTGGGTTATTTCACTAAGCCTAGCTAGCTTACATTTTTATTGATGAAAAAACCGTACGGAGGAGCCATTAGCAGATGATGTGGCATAAGAACCGGAAAGAGTCACTGCACCTAAACACGACCCATGTGAAATGTATCCATACTTATTTGAAGATGAAGAGGTGGCATTAGACCATTTATGATTATGTGATTTATTTGCTAGAATAGTTTGATTAGCGTATAATGCATATTGGTATTAATTTTGAGATTTTAAGAAATTGTTTAGATTTATCTCATTGAAACAATGTTTATTTGCAATAAACATATTCATAGTATGATGATATAATAAATGAATGATTTTTAATATTTATATTATTTTAAGGGGCGTCAAGATTTATATATGCCCGGTTGATTGATACTAAGTGTTATGTATGTTTGATTGGAGTTTGGGTGAAACTTAGACTGAATGTAACTATCACTTCTAATTAAACTAATCAAGGAATTAAGTTAGTACACTTTGTGTACGAGTTAGGAACTGGGACTCGAGTTTGAGGGTGCACACTCTGTACTTGAATTTCAGGGCGTGATAGAATGGTATCAGAGAAAGGCCTTTTCTAGAACTTAGAGTTACTTGTAGGTTATGTACTCTACTAAATTTCATAAATTGTAGACCCTTGAAATTAAAAATATTTCATTAGGATATCTCTCTTGATTGATGTATGGATTAATGAACTTAAAGACTCAAATTTAAGTTCCTATTAATTTTTGTGGAACATATAAATAAAAATTTAGATTCTCTGTACTCTTATTTGAATATAATTTAGATTAAGATGTGTTAATATAACGAAAATGAATTTTAAAGATATTTAATCCATAAAATTATGCTAGGCATCGATGGACAGGAAGAATTACCCAACTTGTAAAATTTATAACTATAAAAACACTACTTTAATCAAGGCAATTTGAAAGTCTGATCGAAGATAGACAAGTGTAAATTAAGATAAAAGTAATAATAAAATTCGAATATCATAGTCACTATACTGATTCAGTGAGTTAGCACAAGCTGATCATAATTCATCAAAATTTGCACAGGTCTGACTACAAGAATTTTATAAAAAAAATTGTTCTTAAAATTTTTAGCTAATATTTGACAGAGACATAGTAAACTTATAATAAGATTTTCAGAAAAATTTAGAACATAATCTGAAAATTTAAAGTACAAGAAAATGTGATATAAACAATAGTTATCAAACCAAAAGTTAATCTGCCCCTACTGGTTTTATATCGATTTAACTAATAGATGTTTTCATTTTAATAATTACATTTAGTTAAATTAATATTTTTATTTAAAGTACTTTATTTTAAATATATATATATATATATATATATATAAAGTGTAAAATATAATAAAGACCATAAACTCTACTAAATTTAAAATTCTTTCTTATACGATCATAATCCCATGCTT
The DNA here is from genome assembly GCF_029962835.1 of Magnolia sinica. Lineage (NCBI taxonomy): Eukaryota > Viridiplantae > Streptophyta > Magnoliopsida > Magnoliales > Magnoliaceae > Magnolia > Magnolia sinica. The sequence goes on from NC_080582.1 coordinate 80,025,166, forward strand.
AATGAATTTTATTTTTTTACTAAAAAGAACAAAAAAAAAGAAAATTAAATCTTAAACTTACTATAACCTTTTTCAGATTTAGGACAATGTCATCCCCAAATTTCAAGGTTCGAGGGTATTTCTAATTTCTGACGATTTTTTTTTTTTTTACATTGTTGATTGAAAATTTGGACTAATTTAGTGTCCTTGGTCAAATCAAATAAAATTATTGTGTGAAATAAATTCTCGAATTTATTTTTTTCAGTCATGTACAAACCCCTATACAATTCCATAAAATTTTATGATGATTCGAGTTGTAGAGAAATTATAAACATTTAAACACTAGACTATAAAAGATAGAAACAGTTGTTGGACTATGGGATTTTTCCTCCTTAATAGCGATGAAAACCCTAATAAAAGTAATGATTTTTATTTATTTTTTCTTTTTTACCAGATAGTTAATGACATACTTTCTAAATTTCAAGTCGTTTAGACTTTTGGTTTGAATGTTAAAATTCCGTAAATAACATTATGCCTGTCAGTCCGAATTTGAATTTTTCCATTAGACATTTTGAGATATGCAATATATAAAATCATTAATAATTGTGATGTTTGAAACTTATAAACTCAACCTAGAACCTCGTAATATTTTTTTAAAAAGTTTACCCCTCATATTTTGTTAAATAATGGAAATCACCTGATTTGAGAAACTTATAATTAATTAAGTACGAGTTCGATTAAGGTGATTCAAGGGCCACATCGTAAATTAATAAATCGAGTTCAAAAGAAATTAATTAAGAAATTAAAAATTCAAAAAAAATAAAATTTAACTGAAAAAAATCATTTATTTATAGACAACCCTCATTGTCTGAATTTTTGAATATTTTATAAACCTTAGATTTTGACAAAATTTTACATATTTATAAATTCACCACTATAAAAATTAAAAGACTAATGTAGTGTCTAAAATCATCCATAAGATAAACGTGACCAACATCATTAAAACTAAAAAAATTTAAGATGTCAGTTTCTAAATATCAAGGACGATATTTTATTTTAAGGGGGGTAGAATGTAACGGCCGTGAAAATTTAATAATAATAATAATAATAATAATGAAAGGTTTTTTATCTTATCTCTATTTTATATTTATTTTTATCTCTATCTTATCTCATATCTTATGTATATCATTAATTCATCACCTTATATATACTCTAACCCTCCCTACATCTCTCAAGATTTAAATACTCAAATGTATGTCGTAAAAAGAGTTCTAATCCAAATTAGATATTAATAATAATAAAAAAACTACCTGTAAAAACAGATAAATGAAAAAAGAAAATTTTGGATAGCTTAGTACATGTATATATATCGTTCTTGTTTTAGTATATTTATACATTTAATGTAATTTAGTGTAAATCAGCTACACGTTCATTGCATTGAATTATGGGTAGATACGATGTAAAAGTAAGGGAAGTCTAAAATTTTGTAATTGTAATTGGTATGCATATGGTCAAATTATATTAGATCTGTACAGATCATATAATCCCTAAGGCCAAATTATATAAAGGCCCTAATTTTCAAATCAATCTGACCATCAAATGGGCCACATTAGCTAGATTTAGAAGAGTTTAATAAGGGAATCTTAAATTTTTGCACAACTGATTGGTATCACTTGGAGTAAAAGGTTGAGATGAGCCATCGGTGTATGTGTGGTTAGATCCACACCATTCATCTAACGTGTAAAGGCAAAATATGATGAGACCTTAAGAATCTAAATGATCTAATCATCCAATGGGTCACCTTGATTAGGCAATTTATATTTAATTTTATAATCTAAAAAAGGAAATAAAAGATAAAAAATCTAAATAAAAATTTTAATTATTTAATCATTTAGGATTTGACCACCTTGGATGTTAATCAAATGTGGGCCCCACCATGTAATAAAACTAGATGAATAATAATATCGTTGATGTAATTGATAGGACATCGAAATTCAAACTAACCTAATTACCTTGTGAGTGTATACTACTAAACTTAGGTGAGTAACCCAACGTGTCTTATGATTCATTGGAATTAAAATAAATTATTTGTAATGGTTTGATTGATTGATGTACTGATAAGTGTTTTGTTGTATTATTATATGATGCGGTAAATTATATACTAATATATGTCAAATTGCATGAAATTGTAATTGTACGTTGAATTCATTTATCAAGACAAGTATATATGGCAATTATGAAAATGATACGTTCATACATCATCCATCATTCATTGCATTTATATAATGCATGGTCGAACTTAAGGGCCTTCCATGGAAGAAATGTCGATCTTGGTAGAGCGTTAGTAGATGCGGGTTATGCCCAAACCTACCGAAAGGTGGAAGGCTACTCAACAGGTGGATACAGGTTGATAACCTTCAACTCAAGCAAATGGACGATAATCTCATCTGATACATTCATACAATATTTGTATATATATCATTGTACATACATTCTTGTATTATTTTAATTGCTATGTTTATGAACTGTGCTGAGTTATTTCAGTAAGCCTGGCCAACTTACTTTTTTATTGATGAAAAAAATCATACGGAGGAGGCATTAACAGATGATGTGGTGCAAGAACCGGAAGGATCCACCGCACCTGAACACAACTCATGTGAAACGTGGTCATATTTATCTGAAGATAAAGTAGCGACATTATACCATTTCTGATTATGTGATTTATTTGTTATAATATTTTGATTATCGTATAATTCATACTGGCATTTGTTTTGAAATTTTAAGAAATTGTTTAGATTTATATTATTGAAACAATGTTATTTTGAAATAAACATATTTATAGTAGGATGATATAATAAATGAATGATTTTTAAGATTTATATTATTTTAAGGGTCTTCAATATTTATATATGCTTGGTTGATTGGTGCTAAGTGTTATGTATGTGTGATTGGAGTTGGGGTGAAACTTAGACTTAATGTAATTATCACATTTGATTAAACTGATCAATGAATTAAGTTAGTATACTTTGTGTACGAGTTACAGACTGAAATTCGGGTCTAAGGGTGCACACTTTGTACTTGAATTTCGAGACGTGACAGAATAGTATCAAATAGAGACTTTTTCTAAAACATAGAGTGACCTATAAGTTATATACCCCACTAAATTTCATAAATTGTAAACCTTTGAAATTATAAACATTTCATTAAGATACCCCTATTGATTGATGTATGTATTGAAGAACTTAGAGACCCAAATATGAGTTCCTATTAATTTTTATGGAACGTAAAAATAAAAATCTAGATTCTTTGCACTCTTATTTGAATATAATTTAGATTAAGATGAGTTAATATAACTAAAACGAATTTTAAAAATATTTAATGTACAAATTTATGTTGGACAGTAATATGCAGTAAGAATTACCTAACTTATAAAATTCAGAATATAAAAGTACTACTCCAATCGAAGCGATTTGAAAGCCTAATCAAAGATAAACAAGTCTAAATTAAGATAAAAATAATAATAATATTCGAATATTATAGTCACTATAATAATTCAGTGAGTTAGTACAGGCTGGTTATAATTAATCAAATTCTGGTCAGGTCTGACTGCAAGAATTTTAAAATATTTTATGCTTGAAATTTTTAGGTAAAATTTGACAAAGACATAGTAAACTTATAATAAGATTTTCAGAAAATTTTAAAACATAATCTGAAATTTTAAAGTATAAGAAAATGTGATATAAACAATAGTCATGAAACCGAATATCAATTTGTCCCTACTAGTTTTATATCGATTTAACCAATAAAGGTTTTCATTTTAATAATTACCTTTGGTTAAATTAATATTTTTATTTGAAGTACTTTATTTTTTAAAAAAGTATTAAGTGTAAAATAAAATAAAGACCACTACAATCTCTACTAAATTAAATTTTTTTTTTATAGGGTCATAATCTCATACTTAATGATTTTTTTTTACTAAAAAGAAAAAAAAAATAAATTTTAAACTTACTAGGATCTTTTTCAGGTATAGGACAATGTCATCCCAAAATTTCAAGGTTCAATGATGATATTTTTAATTTATAACAATTTTTTGTTACAATGTTGATTGAAAATCTGGGCCAATTTATTGTCCGTGATCGAACCAAGTAAAATTATTATGTGTAATAAATTCTTGATTTTTTTTTAGTCATGTACATACCCCTGACAACTTCATAAAATTTTACGATGATTTGAGTTATAGATAAATTATAAACATTAAAACATTGTGTTGTAAACGATAAAAACATTTGTTGGATAATAGGATTTTTCCCCCTTAGTAGCGATTAAAACCCTAGTAAAAGTAATGATTTTAATATTCTTTTTTTTAAAGCAGATAGTCAATGATATACTTCTCAAATTTCAATTCATTCAGACATTTGGTTCGAATGTTAAAATTCTTTAAATAACATTGTGTCTGTCAGTCCGAATTTGAAATTTTTCGTTGGTCATTTCGAGAGATGCAATACATAAAATCATTGATAATTGTGATGTTTGAAACTGAAAAACCCAACCTATGACCCCATAATATTTTTTAAAAAAATTTTGTCACTTTTATTTTATTAAATAATGTAAATCACCTGATTTGAGAATTCATAACTAATTAAATACGAGTCCAATTAAGGTGATCACAATGTATATTGATAAATTGATTTCAAAATAAAATAATTAATAAACTATAAATTTATTTATTTATTTTTTTAAAACTGAAAAAAAAAATCATTTATTTCTAGACAACTCTCATTGTCTGAATTTTTGAATCTTTTATAAATCTTAGTTCTTGACAAAATTTTACATATTTATAAATTCACTACTAGAAAAACTAAAAGACTAATCCGATGTCTAAAATCATTCATAAGATAAGCATGACCAACGCTATTTAAACTTAAAAATTTTAAGATATCAATTTTTAAATCTCGAAGATGAGATTTTATTTTAAGGGGGGTAGAATATAACGGCCGTGAAAAATTAATAATAATAATATTATTATTTTTTTTTAAAGCTGATCTTTATTTTATATTTATTTTATCTCTATTTTATCTCACATCTTATTTATATCATTAATCTGTCTATCTTATATATACCCTAACTCTCCCTGCATCTCTCAAGATTCAAACACTCAAATGTACGTCAAAAAATAGTTATAATCCAAATTAGATATTAACAAAAAAAGCCACATGTGACAATAGAGAAAGGAAGAAAGAGAATTTTGGATAACTTAGATTAGATATGTATATCGTCATTCTTTTAGTATTTTTATACAATCAATGTAATTTGATTCGATGTATACAATAAACGGTGTGCATCGGCCACACGTTCATTGTATTGAATTATGAGTAGATACGACGTAAATGTGAGGGAAGTATAAAATTTTGTAATTGTGATTGGTATACATCTGGTTAAATTAGATCATATCTGTACGGATCATATGATCCCTAAGGCCATAATATATAAAGACCATGATTTTCAGATCAATCTGACCATTAGATGGGTCACATTAGTCATATATAAAAGTGTTTAATAAGAGAATCTTAGATTTCTGTGCAATTCATTGGTATCACTTGGCATGGAAGATCGAAATGAACCATTGATATATGTATGGTTAGATCCACACCATTCACCTAATATGTGGATGCAAAACATGATAAGACTTCAATAATCTGAATGACCTAATCATCCAATGAGCCACCCTGACCAAGCAATTTCCGTTCAATTTTATAATCTTAAAAATGAAATAAAAGATAAAAAATCTAAATATAAATTCTAACTATTTGATCATTTAGGATTTGACCACCTTGAATGTTAATCAAAGGTGGGCCCCACCATGTAATAAAACTAGACGAATAATAATATTGTTAATGTAATTAATAGAACCTTGGAATTCAAACCAACTTAATTACCTTACGAGCCTATACTACTAGACTCAGGTGAGTAACCCAACGTGTCTCATAATTTATTGAACATAAAATAAATTATTTGTGATGGATTAATTGATTGATTTATTGATTTGAGTGTTTTGTTGTAATATTATATGATGTGGTAAATCATATGCTAATCTTTATTAAATTGCATAAAATTATAATTGTACGTTGAATTTATTTATCAATACAAGTATATATGACAGTTATGAAAATGATATATTCATACATAATCTATAATTCATTGCATTTGTATAGTGCGTGGTCGGTCCTAAGGGCCCTTCATGAAAGAAATGTCAATCTTAGTAGAGCGTTACCAGATGTGGGTTATACCCATACCTACTGAAAGGTGGAAGCCTATCTAATGGGTGGATGCAAGTTGATGACCTCTAACCCAGGCAGATGGACGATCATCTTATTTGATACATTCATACAACACACACACACACACACACACACATATATATCATTATACACACATTCTTATATTATTTTAATTGCTATGTTTATGAACCATGTTGGGTTATTTCGTTAAGCTTGACTAACTTATTTTTTATTGATGAAAAAATTGTATAGAGGAGCCACTAGCAGATGATGTAGCGTAAGAACCGGAAGGATCCATCGCACTTAAACACAACCCATGTGAAATGTGGTCATACTCATATAAAAATGAAGTGGCGGCATTACACTATTTTCTAATTATGTGATTTATTTGTTATGATATTTTGATTAGCGTATAATACATGTTGGTATAGATTTTGAGATTTTAGGAAATTGTTTAGATTTATCTCATTGGAAAAATGTTAGTCTGGAATAAACATATTTATAGTATGGTGATATAATAAATAAATGATTTTTAAGATTTATATTATTTTAAGGGTCGTTAAGATTTATATATGCCTGGTTAATTGGTGCTAGGTGTTATGTATGTGTGATTGAAGTTGAGGTGAAACTTAGACTGAATGTAATTATCACATCTGATTAAACTGATTAAGGAATTAAGTTAGTGTACTTTGTGGACGAGTTATGAACTGAAACTCGGGTTTGAGGGTGCACAGTCCGTACTTGAATTTTGGGGCGTGGCAATGCACGCGATGAATTTCACATAAACATTAGGATGGGCTCATCCAAGCTTTTGACTTCATTGATTGTAGGCCAACAAACTTGGTTGCAATGATTATCACCTAAAAATTAATTGTGTATCTTATGGAGAAATTTATAGAAAAAGTGACGTGGATTGCATTATACCCTTGCTCGTCTCTAGCCACCAACGGGCAGATTAGTATGGGGTCTACCATAATGTAGTTGTTTATCCATACTATCTATCTATTTTCTTAGATAATTTTAAGATGTAAGCTAAAAAAAATGAGGTAAGTGGATGACTTCACATATGATGCAACCTGCATTTAATGTTTTATGCATTTAATGCAACCAAGCTTTACTATTTGGTATGGTTAATTTGAGTGTTGGATCTTTGTGGGGCCTATTTGATTTTTCGGTTCAACTGTAATTACCATATAAATGGGTAATAATTATTTACGTAATTATCACATCTTTCCTTGGAGAAATTTATAAAATCAATGTGGGGCCCATCGTGATGTTTGTGACTTATCTACACCGCTCATTTGTTATGCTAACTAAATTTAGGGCACGAGAAAAAAAATGGGGCAAATCCAAAGCTCAAGTGGACCACACCACAAGAAAAATCAAACTCCTATCATTAAAAACTTATTTGGGCTCTTAAAAGTTTTGGATGAGCTGATATTTGTGTTTTCCTCTTATCCATGTCTGTGTGACCATATGAATAAGTTAGATGATGAAAAAACCTCAATATGGGTCAGTGAAGAAAATAACTTTTAATGGTAGACAAATTAAGGCCCTTGTTTCCTTTTGTGTGGGCCATTTGAGTGTTGGATCTACCTCATTTTATGGCTCATGTCTCAAAATGTTTTAATAAAATAGATGGACGGTGTGAATATATCATATACATTGGGGTGGGTCCATATATTTAAGTCAACACTTTTGTATTTATTTTCGAAGTCAAATTATTCTCACAATTTCAAACAAGGTGAAAAAGTAATAATTACTTATTTAGCAGCATTTACGTGTATTATGGAAAATCAATCATACCCCAATGTTTTGGACTATATATTGAAATTACCTGAGAAAAGGGATGGACGGTGTTCATACACAGATACATCCAGATGGCCCCCACACGGATCGGCCCGTCCGTGGCTAGAGTCCGCAAACCGCCTCCTGGAAAAAGCTACCGGAATGTAAATTCTATATTTCTAGGTAGTTTTCTGTGAGATTCCCTATAAATATCTCTGTGAGAAAGAAAGGCCGCTAGGGTTTCGCTGCTCCTGAAATTTTCCCTTTCTCGCCTCCTGTCTTCAACCGAAGGATCTCTTTTCTCCGATCTCTCAGGGCCTGGTACATCTCTCTCTCTCTCTCTCTCTCTCTCTCTCTCTCTCTCTGCTTCCCTCTCTCTCTCCCTCTCTTCCTCTCTTTCCGATCGTTAGAGCCAGATCTATAAATCTCCGTTTCATCAAAACCCTTCTGTCATTCAGATGTAGATCGATCTCGGATACACCTCTTCGACAAGCATCTATGATGCACTCTTTGGCGAAAGATCCCATCTTGTAGTTTTGTAGATGCATGGAATTGATATTGACCCCCTCTTTGACTGATAAATACACCCCCTTTTAAACCTTTGGTAATAAGGCAGTACAAGTGGTTCTGCTGCTGTTGGGTCCTTGGATTCATAGATTCTATCAATTTTCTTTTGATTTATCGAATGTGGTAGATTGGATCTATTGTTTGGAAGCCATTGTTTTTGGATTTGAATGAGGGCTTCTGCTCATGTTGCTTTCTATGCCTGTTTGGATAGCCTGCCGTGTAATCTGTTTCCAAGAAAATGAATTTGAAACTTGTTTCTGATGAAAGAAGGACACAGATCCAAGCTTACCGTTTTTTTTTTTTTTTGGGGGCGGGGGGCGGGATTTTTAGATATCGCGTCCTCCCTTTTGGCCCGAAGTCAAACACCACCCTCCCTTTTCAGTATCCCTGATGAATTCTTTCAGTTTTCCATTTTCAGGAAGATCCACCATGTGATTAGCATCTGCTGGCAAAACGTGATGGGCGTAAAGGCCATTGCGTCACGGTAATGGTGCCAACAGTTACATGTTATGCGGTCATAATGGCCTTTACAGAAAAAACCCATATCGGCCCTGTAACGGAACGACCCCATAACAGTCTGTTATGGAGCTGATACAGGTTTTTTTTCCCTAAAAAATAAAATAAAATAAAGGAGGCTGTAACGGCCGTTGTGGCCCGTATTGTAACAGTAATGGTGGTAGCCGTTACAGCCATTGTTACGGTTACCATCCCATATCCGTTAGTTTACTGCTGATGATGGGAAAAAAAAACCTTTTTACCTTATTTCAGGTTTAGGTCCAGGGGTTGTGAGAGGAGAGAAGAGAGAGTTTATGATACACGCCATGTAATTGGAAATTGGTCATGGGTTGTAGGGTTAGTTATGTAGTAATGGGTAGTAGGGTTAATTATCCAAGTAGTGAGAAGTGTAATTACCTAGTAGTGGGGAGAATGGTCCTTGTAAGTAATTATGGTGATGTGGCCTATGGGCTACAGATTTGTACTTAAATAAACATTGTTAATGAAAGTAGACAGAATTTTCTTCCCAAAAGAATTCTCTTTTGAGATTTAGGAGGCATGATCTCCCTTGAAGTGGATCAACCCCAACGTCTTCTTTGATCTTCTGAAAAATTGGTTGAAGAAGGAAAGTAGATGTGAGTCACGTAACATTCTGGTATTAGAGTTGTCGACTCAAGAAATGGTTGATAGTACGAGAGCAACAAAAATGAAGGAAGCGGTGAAGCAACTTCAAGATACCATTGAGCGGCATGGGCAACGGCTTGGGAAGATCCTTCAATTACTCACAATAATTGATCTCAAGTACGACCAAATATCTCAAAACCTGATGCAAGATCAGGTAGAGGCATCGGTGGGCAATCGGTTGATCGCCACCCTTGGAGTGAAGGTGGGGCCATTAGTTGTGCAGGCTGGGCTATACAATCATGAGTTGTAGGTCTTGATTTCCCCCGATTCGACGGAACCAACCTGTCCGGTTGGGTAGATTGTATAAAATAGTTCCATGCCTACCATAACACCGCTATGGAACAAAGATTTGCCATCACCTCCATCCACATGGAGGGGGAGGCTCTACAATGGTTACGACGTGAGAAGTTCCAACCTCATTTGGTGTGGGTGGAGTTTGTCATAACGCTCAACACGAGGTTTGGGTCTACGGAGTACGAGGATTATGTGGGATCCCTTGCTAGGATACGTCAGATGAGCATGGTTTGAGATGATCAAAATTAGTTTGAAAGGCTTGCTAACCGTACAAATGGATTCAATGAGGTCTTTCTAGTGAGCTATTTCTTTTGTGGATTGAAGGATGAGATAGCCTTGGCATTCAAATGTTCCATCCTATGTTGTTGTCTGCTGCCATAAGATTGGCTTGACTTTAGGAGGAGAACATGGTGGCTTGACGTAGGCAAACCGGGTTTGAAGCAAGCAAGTCTAGCCCAACTAATCAAGCTAGTGCTTTTAAACCATTTCTGCCACCCATTAAGTGTCTGTCACCCATTGAAGCGAAGGAGGGAGAAGGGACTTTGCTACAACTGTGACGAAAAGTTTCACCCCGGCCACAAGTGCATAAATCAAAAAGTTATTTTCGATAGAAGGGTCATGGCCGGAAGGGGGAATCGATGGAGACTATTGAATTGATCAAAGATAATCCAAGTTAGAGGACTCTCCATAGATATCACTTCATGCATCTTTGGTCCAACTGCTCTGGAAACAATGCGGGTTGGAGGACTTCTACAATGGCAACCAATTATGGTTCTAAACATCGGAAACACACAATTTCATAAATCCCATGGACATTTGTAAGGCCCATGTATCTGTACAAAGTGGTGCTTCATTTGAGGTAATGGTAGTCAACAGAGATCGACTCGCCAGCAAGGGGTGGTGTGCTGTTCTAACCATCTAAGTTCAAGGTGTTATGATCACAACATATTTCTCCTTCCTCAACCTGAGCAATTGCAATGCGGTTTTGGGGGCTTAATGGTTAAGGACCCTCGGACTGTCGTTTGTGATTTTTCTCAACTCACCATGACTAATGCAATGTCAATCAACCACGTAAGTTGAAGGGGCTGCAACCCTCACACATGGAAGGCACCGATCAAGGGGCGTTCGAGAAGGAGGTTCGTAAAGAGTGAATGGCTATGGTGCTACAACTATACAACATCAAGCCTCCCCTATTAGCCATGATCGAGGATGAAGCACTGTGGAATTTATTGGCTGAATTCCAGGATGTGTTTAGTGAACCATCTGGCTTGCCCCCATCACAATCTCATGATCACCGCATGCTCCTCATTGAAGGAAGCAAGCCTGTGAGTGTCCGCCTATACAGGTACCCGTTTTATAAAAAAATGAGATAGAGCGAATAGTAAAAGATATGTTGTCTTCGGGGATTTTAAGGCCAAGCATGAGTCCATACCTGTCAACCGTGCTTTTGGTTTGTAAATGGGTTGGAAGTCAGCACTTTTGCATTGACTATTGTTCTCTTAACGAAGTCCCAATTAAGGATAAGTTTCCAATTCCAATTATAGATGAGCTATTAGATGAGTTGCATGGGTCCATGTTTTACTCAAAGATAGACTTGTGATCTGGGTACCACCAGATCTGAGTCCATGAAGAAGATATTTCCAAAACAAAATTTCACACTCACAAGGGCCATTATGAATTATTGGTGATGCTGTTTGGGCTCACCAATGCCCCAATCGACTTTCTAAAGTCTAATGAGTGAGGTGTTCAAGCCATATTTTCAACTTTGTTTTAGTATTTTTTGACGACATTCTGGTATATAATTGGACTTGAGAAAGAGCATCTCCACCGTCTTTCTTTGACATTGAAGGTTTTAAGGTAGCACCAACTCTATGCTAAGGAGGCAAAATGTAAGTTTTGTTGTCAAGATGTAGATTATTTTGGTCATATAATTTTGGACAAAGGGGTTTCGGTGGACCCCACAAAAATTGCAAGCATGTTGGAATGGCCACGACCACGGACCCAAAAGGTTCTGTGTGTGTTTCTAGGCCTAACGGGATATTATTGTAAGTTCATCAAGGACTGGCAAAATCGCATCCCCTTTATCCTCATTGTTAAAAAAGAATGCTTGGGGGTGGTCCGATGAAGTTGATCGAGCCTTCAACATACTTAAGCAAGCTATGACACAAGCTTACGTGCTTGTACTACCTAACTTCTCTTAACCATTTACTGTCAAGTGTGATGCATCATGTACAGGGATAGGTGGTGTATTAATGTAGGATGGGTTTCTAATAGCATTTCTAAGTCAAGCATTACATGGCCGGAACCTAGTGTTGTCAATGTATGGAAAGGAGCTGCTCACACTTATAACCTCCATTCAAACATGGGGTCTGTATCTCTTGGGTCGGAGATTCATAGTACAGATTGATCGAAAGAGTAGTAAGTTCTTGTTGAAACAACGAATTACTACCTTGGGCCCTGGCACAACATAAGTGGCTGGTTAAACTGTTGGGTTATGATTTTATAACCGAATTAAAGAAGGGGCATGAAATCAAGCTGCTGATGCCTTATCCTGACGTGACGAGGAAGCTGAGATCGTACCCATCTCTATGCCGGTGTCTATGTCGCTAGAGAAGGTGCGATTGGAGACTTCAAATGATCCTTATCTACAAGCCCGAATCAAGGAGTTAGAATGCAGAAATCTTACCTGACAAAGGTATGTATTCATGGAAGGATTCCTCTTTAAAAAAGGGAGAGTAGTATTAGGGCCCACCTCACCACTAAAGAATCCTATTCTCATAGAGATGCATGAAACCCCCTCCTCAGGTCACTCAGGTTACTACAAGACCCTTAAAAGGATCATAGATACGTTCCATTGGCTAGGGACGTGCAAGGGTTCATGAAAGAATGGGACACTTGTCAAGGGCACAAGGGTGAAAATGTGGCTGCACCTTGTCTTCTCCAATCGTTACTAGTCCTAGAGCGAGTATAGATTGAAATCGCCATGTACTTCATTGATGGGTTGCCTTCATCCCATGGCAAGACTGTCATCTTTGTAGTTGTAGACCAATTATCTAAGTATGCACATTTCATCGCTTTGACTCACCTACACAACACTTACAATAGCAAGAGTCTTTGTTGAAAGCATATTTAAGCTCCATGGAAAGCCGATCTCTATTGTTAGTGATCGGGATCTAGCATTCACTAATCACTTTTGGAAGATTGTTTCACTTATAGGGAACCCGGCTTTAAATGAGTTCATCCTATCATCCCAATTTGATGGCCAAACAGAAGTCCTGAACCGGTGTCCTAAGAACTACCTCCGATGCCTTATAAGCGCGAGACCCAAGGAGTGGGTCAGGTGGTTTCCTTGGGCCGAATGGTGGTACAATGCCACCTATCATTCAACGACACGGATGACTCCTTATGAGGTAGTTTATGGTGTTCCCCCACCAAGCTTGGCCACATACGTTGCCAAAACCACAAAGGTACAAGCTGTAGGGTCAAAGTTATTAAACGGGTATCGAGTTTTAAAACTACTCAAGGAGCATTTGGACTTAGCACAAGAATGGATGAAGAAGTACACTGATCGCCATAGGACAGTGCGAGAATTCTCAGTTGTAGATTTGGTCTACCTCAGATTACAATCTTATTGTCAAACTTCCTTAGCGGTAAGATGCTCTCTCAAGATATTAACATGTTATTATGGACCGTATCAGGTTTCGTAATGAATTGGACTAGTTGCATATAACCTCGACCTTCCCCTTGGCTCCAAGATCCATTCGGTATTCCACGTTTCGTGCCTTAAGAAGAAGTTAGGGGAGCATATTCAGTTATCTGATATGTTGTCACCCTTTACTGAAGAAGGCATCTTACAACCCCTGCTGCAAGCAATCCTTGATCACAGGATGGTTAAGCATGGAACCAAGCTATTACTGAAGTCTCGATTCAATGGCATTGGCAGGGTGCACCCATAGAAGATACAACGTGGGAGAAGTACTAGTCCATCGTTGATCGTTTCCTGGACCTTCACCTTGAGGATGGGGTGGGTGTAAGTGGGGAGGAGTGATATGTGTCATGTAATTGGGGATTGGTCATGGGTTGTGGTGTTAGTTATCTAGTAGTGGGAAGCGAAGTAATTACCTAATAGTGGGGAGAATGGTCCTTCTAGGTAGGTCTGGTGATGTGGCCTATGGGCTGTACTTAAATAAGCATTGTTAATGAAAGCGGGCAATTTTCTTCCCAAAACAATTATCTTTTGAGATTTAGGAGGCACGATCCTCCTCAAAGTGGATTAATCTCAATTCCCAACGTCTTCTTTGATCTTCCTAAAAATTGGTAGAAGAAGTAAAGGGTTGGGTTTTGGGAATTTGGAGAGGTATAATATTTAGAGCTGTACACGAGTCACCGAGTTGAGCTTGGCCCGGCTCGGCTCGGCTAGTAGCTAGCCCTAGCTCGAACTTGGCTCGGCTCGGTCAGTAGCTCGGGCCAGTTCGAGCCTATGCGACGTTTTCTCAAACACGTAGAGGGCATCTTCAAATTTTCACAGAATGCAAAACAGTAACAGCAGCTCACAAGTATTTCATCAAACATTGGGCGGGCAACATCAAAATCATGATTTGAGTGTAGTTTTATAATGTGATTTGTTTCGTATCCATTCCTTCTTCGCCACTAGCCGATCCTGTGGAGAGTGTATGCACCCGAAACAGCACTTCATTGAGTCATTTCATCAAACACTTGGCGAGCAACATCAATATCAACATAACCGAGTCACTGAGCCGAGTCGATTCAAGTCAATTTGAGTTGAGGTTCGATTCGAGTCGAGTCGAGCTTGGGCAAGCTTGAACTCGGCTTGAAATTTTTTCGAGCTCAAAAAATCAGCTCGACTCGGCTCGAACTCAGTTTCGAACTAAGTCGAATCGAGCTTTTTCGAGTCGAGTTGAGCCAGTTAACCGAGCTAACACGGTTCGTGTACAGCTCTAATAATATTGCCATTTTTAAAAAGATTTTGGAAACCTAACCATGGTAGTCCAAAAATTTAACAACAGTTTTTTTTTTTTTTGTTACCATATTTTGAAACCAGGGTGTTGTTTGGGAAAATGCCTTTGGGAGGGTGTTATTTGTCTTTGGGCCCAAAGGCAGGTTGCTATATGTCAAAACCTCTTTTATTTATTTATTATTATTATTTTTTCTTTTATTACTTGGGTTGATTGCCTATGCAACAAGCAAAATGCATGTGGGTGCTGTTTCTCATACATATATGTGATTTGCAGGCTCACTGACTTGCTAGTAATTCATTAATAAACTTTGTTACACTAGTCTGGATGTCTTGTTGTGCTTTACATTTATCTAATATGCATTCACCCTGGGACTAAAGGAAAAAAACTCCATTACACATTTGAAAATCAGCCAGTTACCCAACTTGATCGAGGCTCAGTTTGAAAGGGTTACTTGGTTTTCTTCGAGAATACCCAAAATTGATTAGGTTTGGATGTTGCCCAAAATTGGCTCGTTTGTCATTTCATCTCTGCCTGCATGGCTGTCATGCCAAGGCTTTCCTGCTGTTTTTTTGCTAAATCATTTGGCATAGGTGGTAAATAACATGTGTCGCACATGCTGGTTCCAATCCATCTGCATGAAGTGCCATCAATGAAAAGGGCCTTCACTGATCAGACCCATCAGTTAAATGGATGGTCCACAACTCTGGACATAATTCAAACCATGAGTAGAAAATCTGACAGGCGTTGACACCATCTATTGTCCTATTGTGTCTATTGGCCTCACTGAAATGATTTCGGGGTGTCACCCAAATACACCTTTAGAGAACTTGCCCTCACGAATGCCGAATTTTTACTCTCCATCAGGTAATTAAGTACCTTGTATTCTACTAAAAAAAAAAAATCTAAAAACTTTCTGTGGGCGTTTCTTGGTTGAGTTTCAAGTCAACACGAACTTGTTATCCTCTCAAGTCTGAGTCAAGGTTGAAGTTTGAGTTTTTAAGCTTTGAGGCACACACGCATACACTTGATATCATACGCTGTTCAAAATATTGGCTGCATAAATATTTTATCTGACACGTATTAATATTTTTGGAAAACTGCTACAGCCGACATGACTGATATATCAACTGATACCACCAATACATCGGCTGATATGGTGAATATGTATATGCATCTGTACTGGTATTTTGAACCCTGTATTATTGATTACCTGATGTAGTATTAGACATTGTCTGAAATATCGGCTGGACACATTTTATCTGACATGTATTAGTTTTTTAAGTTTTGGAAAGCTGCTACAGCTGACATGACTGACCAACCAACCGATATGACTAATAAATACATTGGCTGATATTGGCTGATATGGCGAATATGTATCTGCAACTCTACTGGTATCTTGAACCCTGTATGATTGAGTACCTCATGGTTCTTTAATATGTGAGGATGTCTTTTATGAAATATTTGCCTTTATGGCCATCATTTTGTAGCAGGGAATTTCTTAATTCCTTGTGATGCAATACCAGGCACTTGTGGTTGGTTCATGACGATGTTCCATTACTGATAGTTTTGGAGTTCACAGAATATCCATATTTTAGTTGACCCTAAGTAATTAGGATGAGGTTTAGATGATGATGATGACAGAATATTAATATTTTCCAAATGGCTTAAAAGGGTTTCTTATCATCTTATTTGCTCTGTTTTGTTAGGTATCTTTACTAGCCATGTCTCGTGTCTACGTCGGGAATTTGGATCCCAGAGTAACTGAACGAGAACTTGAAGATGAGTTTCGTGTTTATGGGGTTTTGCGAAGGTAAGATGTGCATGACAAACTCAGAAATGGTTTTCTTGAATGTTATCTTATGTAATTTATGTGTTGCGCATGCATCTCAGCCATGTTGACGTAGCCATTAGCATAAAACCTTATTGCGTTTATGCATGTGTGTGTTTCTCAGTTTCTGCCATACTTGTATAGTATCATTCTTGTTCACCTCTGCACATGTTTGTTACATTATATTTTGTGATCTAGTATTTATGAGTAGTAGGGATTTACCCAGAAAAATGTTGAAACACAGTCATGTTTGGCTTTACGGTTGCCTTGTTTTACTCCTATCTGTGCTTTGTTAGATCATTGTTTCTAAATATCTATTATCCAATACTGCACATGGATATTGTCACTCGGTCGTTTTGTGCTTCTATCAATCATGCTAGTTAATGTCTTCCATTAGGGGTACAACTCAAGCAGGTCGGGTTGGTTCGTGTTGAGGGTCAACCTGAGCCCAACCCGACCTCAAGTGGACCCAACTATGGGTGTCAATGGGCCGAGCCAAGCTCTCTCCAAGCCCGGCTTGCATTGTTCAAAGTAAGTCCAAACTTGGGTTGGGCCTGTGACCGGCCAAAACAGTCCAGCCCGAAATGTTTATGCTGGGCCCAAGCCTGAACCTGAGAGAGTGCCCACCCTAGACCCAACCCACAACCCGACCCGAATTCTGAGGTGCCCAAAATCCTCTATACTCAACAAATTTGACCCAACCTGACCCGAATACATGTGATTGTTCCCAACCCAAATTCTAATCGGGTTGGCATTTTTCAACCTGCACGCAACCCGAGGACCTTGACAACTTGACCCAACCTGACCTAAACTTGTGTTGGGCCAGTCGGGTTTGAGTTAACCTGAACCCAAGTTGCAGCCCTACTTCTAAGAGAAGCGAGCTTGAGCCATGCTTCATTTCATTCATTCGTATCTTGTGTATATTTGTTAACTTGCTGCATGTCTTTGATGCAGTGTATGGGTTGCTCGGAAACCGCCAGGCTATGCCTTCATTGACTTTGATGACCGCAGAGATGCTCTAGATGCAATTCGTGAATTGGATGGTATGTTGGAAGCTTACCTATATTTTCCCATTTAAAATGCGATGTAGCATGATCACCTTACAATATATTTCTCATGTTAGAATTAAATAATCAGCGTTTTTTAGTCTGTGTTAATCCAAATATTGAAATTTAATTTTGTTTCTTATATACAGATTTCTGAGTTGATACCTTTCAAAAAGAAAAAAACAAAAAACAGATTTTTGAGTTGATGGTTTGAATGTACCCAATTGAATTGTAAATTGATTCCAACTTGTGTGATTCTTTGATCCATTTATGAACTGTTGCCCATGCATATGCATGTGTGTGTGTGTGTGTGTGTGTGTGTGTGTGTTAATGTTTGCTCATCATCTTTGTGGACCGTTTTACCAACATATTTTGAATTTGGTGGAGAAATGTTTCTGGTATGTACAAAAAGTGCAATGGGTTGATGATAGCTGTGATACGATCATGAAAAGTAGAAAATAGGCAAAGCACTTGGGGAGAGTGGGAGCTTAATGGGTGCAGCAAATTTCCTGCGTGGGGCCCTCTTTGGGGACCCCACAGAGGCCAGCCATACAAACTCTGCACCCTAGGGATGTCTGTACGTGCATACCACATTAGGGGAGAGGGAAGCAAAGCCCCTCTTTCCTATTTTTTTTAATCCACGTTCCTCCTCTCTCCATCTTATGAGTTTTTCACCAATTTTCAAATTTGGAAACTCTATTTTCTTGCCTAGTCATCTAGTGGGAGGAATTTGGGAATTTCTAAATCTGGAAATTCTGTGGAAAATTGGTCCAATGTGATATCTTTGATTGATCATGTTCATTCCATATATAAATAGCTTATACTGAATCTAATTAGGAAAGTGTGCATTGGCTTGGACATCCACGTGTAGGATGTGGTGCCCATTGACGCCCTCTGAAGGTGTGGGCAGGACACATCTAGCCCACTATAATGATGAATGGGGCCCAAGAGTACGTGTTATCAACATGATCATGCAAACAAACTTGGCCAAGCCACATGAAACTGATGAGATATATATGATTGGCCAATTTGTATATGTGGATGCCTTTGTAGGATTGTATGGTTCATGAAAATTTTGGACGGTTAAGATTGATTGAAACTTGATCGGGCCATATCTCATCCATCGGGGGTTGGATTAACTTGAAGTTTGATCTGGGGATTCCCTTCAACATGCTCTCTAAGATGGATGGTTAGATTTGACAGAGGTTGGCTGGATTTGGATTGGATGTGACCATAGTCGGTCATCTTGTCTTCAACGGATTTCATTTGTTTGAGGTCAGGTTGAGCTAAATCTTTTACCATAGCTCAATGTTGATGTGCTGAAGACGTCTAATGACTTGGATCAATTGTCTGATTGCCTGATGTAGGGGATATCATTAGATCAGTTTATTGTTGTTGCATGGCAAGATGCAAGCAGCACATTGATTCTTAATTGTTTTGGACATGTTTGTGCATGATTTTGATGCTTTGTTTATGTGGTGATTGCTATCCTGTGATTTGAATGGTAATGTGATCTCTTGTGGTCATGAGATATGGTCTCTCTTTCTCGCTCTTTATCAAATGCACATGATGCATGACACTTTGGTTCATGTTGAGTCTTAACTCGGATATCCGTGCATGTATGGTCATTGCTTCCAATGCATGCAAGAGGGACATCGCAATCTAGGTTGTGTTTTGGATGTATGGGCACTCAACCATCATGTGAAGATGGGACACCATAGTTCCCGACATGCCCTGGGTTGAGTGAGGTTGTCATGTAGATCATACCATATGCACATGTAATGCTCATGTTGTGGGACATTACATGTCATGATAAGCATGAATAATTGTAATACCCCAAATTTCCCGGTAGCCGTTAGCGCGACCATGTGCCTATATCGACTACCTGCGCGTAGGAGACCCTCGCCTGTTGTAGAACACTGATAACCCACATTTTGTTCCGCACGTGAGAACGCATTGTCTGACATCTTTGGCGGGACCTGGATGGTCTGCTCGCCACGTGCACCTGTGTGACTCGACTGAGCAAATGTCGAAACCCCTGTCATGTTGACCGTGCCGCCACCCTAGACGCTGAGGTGCCACTCGCGCGTCAATGTGATGCATCATCAACGCGCTATGGCGCGAAGAACTCGAGACCCATGTGCGCATGTTGCTTGTGAAAGAAGTAACCTTAGTAGGCTTGGGCCCATATTCATGTGTTAGGATCCCATGGAGTTAAAATCCAAGTACAAGAGTTCATTCACAAAAATCCAAAATAGGATTTCTACACCCATGTGAAGATAAAAATTTTCATGCTTCTTACAACCCATCATAGTTATGTCACATCACCCCCTACCACATCACCTCTAACCAATACATGTCAAGCTTTTATTCACCTCTCCATCCACCTCATCATTCATCATCTCTCCACCAATGAAAATACATCATCTTACCAACTAGACATTCCAATACACATTCTCTCAAACTAATAATGAGTTTCTAAGCACACCTAGCCAATTCATCATCCATGTGGGCCAATGCATGCCCATTCTTCTTCTGCATCATCCCATTCTAGCTAATGCTTGGCCTCTTGCATCCACATCACCTTCTGCTTAAGTAGTACCTCTTTTCAACCCATTGCATGCTCCCTTCCAAGGTGTTCCATATATGTTACGATACACCGTAAAGGCCGATACACATAGGTAACGACCGTAACTGTTACGCAATACAGGGGTAAAACGGGGTAGTTGGTTTTGTTGAATCGTATAAGCCATTATGGTGGTTGTAAAGGCCGTTACGGGGCATAATGACCATTACCCTAGCAACGGTCGAAAAATAGCCACCTTTTTTCTATTTAAATTCATTTTTCTCTATTTTTCACTTTTCTCATTCCAAAAACTCTCCTAGGTCATTTTATAATAGATTTCAACAACTCTTATTATAGTTTTAAGATTAAAACCATTGATTGAAGTGATTTGAGCGAATATAAGCTCTGATGGCTTTTTTATTTCAAAAAAATTGAAAAGGCGGTATTTATGCATTTTTTTTTCCGATTTCTAGTTCTAATACTTGATTGTGATGTATAAACATTAGAGGCATATAATCATGTTCACAAATTCACTAGACAACCCCAGACAACACTCTCACCAAAGAGTGGACCGTTACACTACCATAAACTTGTTCAAAACAAAAAATAAATACATTTTTGGAATATTTACATTCTAGATATTTTTTCATAATATTTGGGGCAAAAGAAAATTTTCAACCATTATAGGGGTCGTAACGGTCGTTATGCCGCCGTATTGGTAATGGTGGGACTGTTAGGCCACCATTACCGATACGGAATATCTTGCTCCAATCTTGCCATGTCACTTTTCCACTACCTACCATTCTATACTAGTCATTTATCTTAAGAACTCTCTTATTTTCTTTGCTAGAGAAAATCTAGGGAGAGAGAGAGAGAGAGAGAGAGAGAGAGAGAGAGAGAGAGAGAGGTGGACAACTTGGAGCAAGATCCAAGCCATCCAAACGTTAACTAGGTGGGTCTTTATTCTCATCCTTGATCTTCTTTCTTTTTCATGTGTTGCATAACAAATCTGTCAATCTATTTTACTAGCCCATTTTGTTAGATTTGTGAGGTTCACAGATATGTAATTGGTTTTAAATTTTGTTTGATAATAATAGACTCGATAGAGCATGTATGTATCAAATTGGGGAGCAATTTGATTTGTCTAACCCTTTCATTAGATTAATGTAATTCAGACAATGTTTGTTGTCCAGTGCAGTGGTCAGCACTTACACCCTTCTGAACGACTCATATTTGTGTAGCCCACAAATATGCTATTGGTCCCAAATTTTGTGTGATAATAATAGACTTGATAGATTATGTATGTACCAAATTTGAGGTCAATCTGATATGTTTAACCCCTTCATTCGATTAATGCAATATAGACTAGGTTTAATGTCCAGTACAGTGGTCAGCATTGACACATTTTGAATGGCCCATATTTGTGGGGTTCATCGATATGTAATTGGTCTCAATTTTTGTGTGATGATAATAGACTTGATAGAGTATGCATGTACCAGATTTGAGGTCGATCTGATTTGTCTGATCCTTTCATTCGTTTAATGCAAATTGGATCGGGTTTGTTGTCCAGTGTAGTGGTTAGAATTGACACCGTTCTGAACTGCCTAGATTTGTGGGGTTCATCGATATATAATTGGTACCAAATTTTGTATGATGATATTAGACTCGATAGAGCATGTATGTACCAAATTTGTGGTCAATCTAATCTGTTCAATTCCTTTATCCAATTTTTGCAATTCGGACCATGTTTGTTGTCCAGTGCAGTGGTCAACGCTGACATCCTTTTAAAACGACCCATATTTGTGGGGTTTATGGATATATGTAATCGGTCCCAAATTTTGTATGATGATAATAGACTTCATAGAAAATGCATGCACTAAATTTGGAGTCAATCCGATCTTTCTAACCCCTTCATTCGATTAATGCAATTTGAACCAGGTTTGCTGTCCAGTGCAGTGGTCAACACTGTCACTCACAATGATGCATATCTAGAGGGTGGACCGCACAACAAAAAAAATTGGGGATAACGGCGTCCACTGTGAAACATTCTTAGGCCCCACCAAGTGGGATCCGCTATGGGACCCACCATAGTGTATGTGTTTTATCTACACCGTCCATTTTCATGTTGGCCACGTTGTAGGGAGCAGTGGGATTGATGCTTACCATTAAAAACTTTCCAAGGCCCACCATGATGTTTGTGAAAGTCCTTGTCCATCGTTTTTCCCAATCATGTCAAGACATGATTCCAAAAATGTGCCTGCTTCAGCGCCCTCCCTTCTTGCGTATTGGCACGGATTTAAGATGGGCAAAGCCAAATCTACGGTCTGGAAAATGGCAATTATGGCTATTTGGTGGGCAGTTTGGAAGGAGCGCAACAACAGGTGTTTCAACAATGCGCAGGCCACGCCACAATCGGTTGGGTCAAAAGCCAAACAATTGCTGATCGAATGGGCCTCTGTTGTTCCTGCCCTTCATGATTTTGATTTTCTGTTTTTAGGCTTTTAGTTCTTTTTTGTTTGTTTCTTTTGCTGCTGCTATCTCAGTAGCTCCTCTTGTTCTCCTTTTCTTTTTAACGCATTCTCGTTGCTTTAAAAAAAAAAATTGTGGTTGACCCATTTATGATGTTTATGCATCATTTAGACCATTCTTGTGGTCATTATGACCTGGATGAAGGGTTAGACAGATTGGATTGACCTAAAATTTGGCATATACATGCTCTACATAGTCTAATACCATCACACACAATTTTAAACCAATTACATATCTATGGACCCCTTAAATCTGAGCAGTTCAGAATAGTGCTAGTGCCGACCATTGCACTGGACAACAAACTTGGTCCAAATTGCATTAATCGGATGAAGGGGTTGGACGGATCAGATTGAACCCAAATTTGGAACACACATGCTCTATCAAGCTGATTATTATCACACAAAATTTGGGACCAATTACATATTTGTGGACCCCTCTAGAAGGGTGTCAGTGCTGACCATTGCACTGGAGAATAAATCTGGTCCAAATTGATTAAGGGGTTAGACAGATCGGATTGACCCCAAATTTGCTACATATATGCTCTATTAAGTCTATTATTATTACACAAAATTTGGGACCAATTACATATCCGTGGATTCCACAAATCTCGGCCCTTCAGAAGGGTGTCAGTGCTAACCACTGCACTGGACAACAAACTTGGTCCGAATTGTATTAATCGGATGAAGGGGTTAGATAGATTGGATTGACCCTAAATTTGCTACATACATGCTCAAGTAAGTTTATTATCACTGCATAAAATTTGGGACCAATTATATATTTGTGGACTCCACAAATTTCGGATGTTCAGAAGGGTGTCAGTGCTGATCACTGCACTGGACAACAAACCTAGTCCGAATTGCATTAATCGGATAAAGGGGTTAGACTGATCGGATTGTCCCCAAACTTGGTACATACATGCTCTATAAAGTCTATTATTATAACACAAAATTTGGGACCAATTAATTGTCTTTGAACCTCACAAATCTAACAAAAAGGGTTAATAAAACAGATGAACAGATTTGTGATGCAACACATTTCATTAAGATGGCCCTCGGATAGTTTTCAATGGTGGGTCCATTCCCATTGTTTCCTTAAACGGGTGGCCCACTTATTCGTGGTTATTGGGCCACCTAAACACCACCATATTTGCATGGTGAGTTCCACTTTAATGCCCACACGAAAAAGAAGACCAAGGAGGAGGATGACTCACTAGAGACTTTGGATGGCTTGGCTCATTTGGATTCCTCCACTAAGATGATGGCCCACCTAGAGGGCACCAACTCCATTTCCTACCAAGATTAAGTCCCATTTTACAGTTCATCAAAGAAAAAGAAATAAGATCAAGGAAGAGAAGGCCCACCTACTTAGTGCTTGGATGGCTTGGATCTTGCCCGTCCATCTCTTCGATTCGCTCTCTCCTTAGGTTTTTTTTATTTTTATTTTTATTTTTTATAGCAAAGGAAAATAAGAGAGTTCTCTAGTGAAATGGTTCAAGTATAGAATGGTAGGTAGCGGAAAGGTGACATGGCAAGATGGGAGGTATGCATTAGGTGAAAAAGAGGTGTTGCTTAGGTGGAAGGTGATGTGGATGCAAGGGGCCATGCATTGGCTAGAATGGGATGATGTGGAAGAAGAATGGGCATGCATTGGCCCACATGGATTATGAGGTGGCTAGGCATGCTTAGAAACTCATGATTAGTTTAGGAAAAGGTATAGTAGTGGAATGTCTAGTTGACAATATGATGGATTTTCATTGGTGGAGAGATGATGATTTAGACAAAAGCTTGACAAATATTGGTTAAAGGTGAGGTGGTAGGGGGTGATGTGGCATGACTATGATAGTTAAAGGTGAGGTGATAGGGGGTGATGTGGCATGACTATGATGGGGTGTAAGAAGCATGAGAAAGTGTCTTCAAATGGGTGTAGAGATCTTATTTTGAATTTTTGTGAATGGAGTCTTATATTTGGATTCTAGCTCCATGGGATCCTAGCACAAATGGGTATGGGCTCAAGTCTATTGGGTATGGGCCCAAGCTCACTAAGGTTACTTCTCTTACATGCAACAAGCGCATATGGGTCTCAGGTTCTTCGCGCCATAGCATGCTACGGTGCATCGCATTGATGCACGGGTGGCACCACAGTGACCAGGGCATCGGCCAATCAACATGATGGGGGGTTTCGACATTTGCTAGGTTGAGTCACATGGGTGCGTGCTGTGCACGGTCCGTCTAGGTCCCCACCAGAGGTGCTGGATGATGCGTTCTCACGTATGGAACGAAACGTGGGGTGCTTGTGTTCTCCAACAGGCGTGAGGGTCTCCTATGCATAGGTAGTTGGGATGGGCGCATGGTTGCATTGCCGGCTATTTGGGAATCTAGGGTAGTACAATAATCTTATACATATGGTGTGAGGTACTATGGCTTACAAATTCGGAGAGTTTGTACTTATTTTTGCATAACTCAATACATGAGTTTGTGATACTATGTCCTTCAAGTGTCCTGGATTATGCATTTGATTATGAATATATCCTATAAATCTCTATGGATCATGTGAATGATACATTATTAGAAACGAAATGTTGTGAGGCGGATGTTCGTGGTCACACGATTGCATGTGCGCGCTTGGTGCTCCAACTCATGTAATTGTATTGATTGTGCGATCATATTGAAGAAGGGGAGTGATGTGCGAGTATTGGCACCACTGAACGACCTTCACAATGTTGGATTTGGTTACCTTGGACTGCTCCGTACAGTGATAGTTGTTGAGCCGTTTGCAGGTAGGACTTGACTGTGTCAGTTTCTGTGCACCTAAAATGTATTTCCCTAGCGGAAGGCACATGATACCCTTGTAGATTATGATCTATGACATTGTTTATATGGTCATGCAAAGGAAGACATAACTTAATGCACTTTCTTAGATCATTACCACCTAGAAGTAGTCGAGAAAAACTTCGTTAATTTGTCTTAATGATGGGGTGTGTGCTTTTTGTTATTTGTGAGCGCCCCTACCAACGAGGATGATGATGATGAACCCCTGTTGAGTGAGCATGTTGTCCTAGAATGATGTATTCCATCTGCCTCATTGAATTTAATCATAAGCAAGGTTTGAATTTTGTAAGGTTGCTTCTCGAATCTCTAAAGAAACCATTGTTCCCATATGTCTTGAAATGTGTGGTATGTGCGTATGCCATGGTATCATGCCCATTTTATGAGGATGGGGTTGGAGATGTTGATCACATTGGATGTGATGTGGGTTGTATTCTTGGTAGGTCTTACCTTCCTCCCACAAGATATAAGATGGTTTTGAGGTGTTACTCAATAATGCCATCTGGCTTTCTCAACAGTTCTAGGGAACGATGCCTTTAGGCAGGCTTTGTCTGCCAATATTAATCACCAAGTGAAGATGAGAAAGAGTAGTTCCCACCCTTGTGATAAAAGAAACATAATGTACATTATATATTGATTAATATGAGATATAGAGATATTCAGTGGGATAAAGTAAGGACATAAAATAATCACCTGCTTATTGATAACCTGTAGGAGATCATTCCTGTTAGATAAACCTCTTTATGTATATGACTTTGTAGTCTGCTCGTGTGGATCTTGTTTCTCCTCTCTTGGGTAGTATCTCAGTCACTCAGTGTATGACACTCATGTGGATGTTGTTTTTCCTCTCTTGGGTAGTATTCAGTCAGGCAGTGAATGACGCTCGTGTGGATGATGTTTTACCTTTCTTGGGTAGTAACTCAGTCAGACAGTGTATGACGCTTGAGTCACATGTGATCACTCAAGGTAAACCGATTAAATTGCAGTCTCCACCGTCTCTAAGTTATATTCCCAAAACTTGTCAGATTGTTTGAACAATTTTAACCTCCGCTTGTTGGACACTGGTTTGTTGAAAGAGAACCATAGGATAAATTTTGGTTTTGAAACTATCCAGTGAATGTCCACCTATCCAATAGTCAGATAATCAAGTGAGCATAGTTTTTCTTTACGAAACATCCAAACTGGGAACTACAATTTAGACAGTTCAGTTGACTCACTTGCATGCCACAAGCAATTTCTCACTAATTTCTTAGCGTGTGTGTATCATACTGCACACTCTGCTAGAGTATCAAGGCCTTCCTCAGGCAACAAGGAGTTTCATTGTATCCCTTCTAACATCGTTCTGTCTCATTTGGTACCTCATGGGGATAAATGATTTGTTTTCTAGGGTTGTGCTCCTGTGATAGTTCACCACTATTTCGGGCCGCCGACCCCGAGTGTTCCCCTGCATCCCACAGGCAACCTTACTCAAGCCCGGTGTGAAAATGCCCTTGCATTAATCACTCTCGGTTAGGAGTGTCGAACACGAGACTTCCCGCTCTGATACCACTTTGATGTAGGTAATTTAACCACTTGCTCTAAAAGCTCGAACTGATAGAGCATGGCGAATTAATTCCTTTATCTTATAGCCCATGCCTCACATCGCATGGGTTAGGACCTCTGCTGAACCCCCCTCGTGGGCCACACTTCACATGGGTTCCACTTCACACGAGCCACCTGCTTCACACAGATGGGGTCAGCCTCACACGAGCCACCCGCCTCACAGAGGCTGCCCACCTCGAGTGTGCCCCTGCATCCCACAGGCAACTCCACTCGAGCCCGGTGTGAAAATGCCCTTTCATTATAAATGGTGTCTCATTATTCTCAATTGTGTTACTCATGTATGCTATCCAGACCATCCAAATTTTGGAGTACACTAGATGGATCATACGTCTAAAATCATACTGATGAAGTCCAATGATCCAATTGATGGCTGCTAGAGGGAAAAGTTTCCTAAATGGGTAACTCTGTGGAAGTAAACACTGTTAGAGAAAAAATAAGAAAGTGGAGAGAGTAAGGAGTAGCTGCTCGCCCAAAACGTTCATGTTGACCAAAGAAGTGCATAGCTGCTTGCTGCGAATGATGAAGAAACTCAGAAAACTGTGTTAGTCAAGTTTGAGGTGTTGCATGGATGTTTTTTTTTTTTTTTTTTTTTTGAGAGAACTGCTTTATATAAGGAGGAAAAAGGAAAGCAACAAAACAACAAACAGAAGGGAAGAGGACAGACCGCTGAGGTAGCGGGACAATCACTCTCCTAAAGAAAGAAAATTACAACCATCTAAGTTAACACAAATAGAGGCCCACTTTGCTAAATAATAAAGAACTCTACACCGCATGGATGGTTTAGAAATCGTCAATTATTGCAAGTTTTTTCTAACTAGTTAAAGGTAGCCTATATATTTGCAATAGCTTCTGATAGTTACTGCTGAGAACAATATTACATGAATGATGCTGCTTTGGCCAGCCAATTATAGGCCAGATTCACATATGCTTTATAAAAAATTGTGTTGGTCAATGGAGCCCTGGATTTAAAGCATTATTTCCAGAATGCAATTTTCTTGCACGTGCAACTGTTGTCCCTTTTTTCACCTCTGGCTTGTCAGGTGTAACCTTAAGCCTATTGGACTGTTTGATGTAAAGTCTATCCCTAGCACTGGGTGGTCTCTTTCTTTAAAAATCTAATGCAACTGTCTCTGATGCAATAGGTAAGAATGGGTGGAGAGTGGAGCTCTCTCATAACTCTAAAGGTGGGGGTGGTGGCCGGGGGGGTGGCCGTGGTGGAGGCCGTGATCGTTCGGGAGGAGGCTCTGATATGAAATGTTACGAGTGTGGTGAGCCAGGTCATTTTGCCCGAGAATGCCGCCTGCGAATTGGTTCTGGTGGATTGGGCAGTGGAAGACGCCGTAGCCGCACCCCTCCAAGTAGATATCGCAGAAGTCCAAGCTATGGTCGAAGGTAAGGAAGGCAACAATCATAAACATGCTTACAAGTTACAGCATAACTTCTCACTTCCTTTTCCAAGGTTATAGAACCTGTTCTTCACATGCTGTTATTAGGTTGCTACTTGCTAGTGGCTTTGACCTCTCGTTTCTGTTATTACTACACGGGTGTACCTCATATTTAACAAATCGAACTGTTTATGAAGTTTTGGTTTTGCAAAGTGGCCATTATTTTGCACTCTGCATGCACGTCTTTTGTATTTCGGGTACTTGAGTTGTGGAGCGGATGGGTGGTTTGGATCATTGAAAACACTCTAGGTTCTGGCTGAGGTTGTGAGAGGATGATAGGGAAGGGGGGCAGAGGACACTGAGTATATAATATTGGTTGCAATTTGCATAGATGAGTGAAGAAGAGGCCATGTTTACTGTTATATATATATATATATATATAGGGAAAAGGTACTATGCTCTCGACCTCACGATAAGCTTCCGTGAGGTCGAGCTGTGTGGGCCCCACCATGATGCGTGTCGACCATCAACACCGTGCATTTGATGGGTCCCCTCTAAATTATGGGTTATCCCAAAAATCAGCCGTATACGGAACTCAGGTGGGCCATACCATCTAAAATCATGTGAAGACACCGTTAAAACATATAAAAGCACTTGGTGGGGCCCACCTGAGTTTTGAATGCTGCTGAAACTTGGTCTGAACCCTCTTCCAAGTGGGACACACATAATGGATGGGCTGGATTTGCAAACCACATCTCGGTGGGCCCAAAAAATGATTATGAATGTTTTAATGGTGCACGGCCCCTCCCCACTTCTGTATGTGGTGTGGCCCACACAAGTCACGGATTGACTTGATTTTTGAGACCTAGGCCCACGATGGAATGGTGCATCTGACTGATGGGGTAGATGTTCGACACGCATCATGGTGGGGTCCACACAGCTCGACCTCATGGGACGGACTCGTGAGTTCGAGCGCATAGTACCTTTTCCGAGAGAGAGAGAGAGAGAGAGAGAGAGAGAGAGAGAGAGAGAGAGAGAGAGAGAGAGAGAGAGAGAACAACTGTCTTCAAAGCTCCTGTTTGTTTGATTTATTATTGCGTTGTGAAACTTAATTGCTTTGAACAGGAGTTACAGTCCTCGTGATCGTTCTCCACGGCGCCGAAGCGTGTCACCAGCTCCTCGTGGTCGCAGCTATAGCAAGTCGCCTTCATATCACCGCGGGCGCGAGGAATCACCATATGCTAATGGGTAAGCTGTGTGTCAGTTGGGTTCCTGGTGGTCTGAGATATTATATAATTCTCTGCCTGAATTACTGTTTTTATCTTTAAAAAAAACTGTTGTTGTTATTCAGACCAAGCATTCCATAGGCGGGACCACATTTCAGTTATCCTGATTGCTGGACCCTGCAGCAGATGGTGCTGGACCAAAATTCACATCCATCGAGCATCCTAGTCATCCAATTCGTTGACTTTCCGTCATTGCAGGCCTCTGATCTAAAGGCTCAGGCTGTTGATCAAACGGCTTTGATGGTCTGATGGGTGAAATTTATGCTCTGTCACCTATGCATGCTGCGGTCCACCAGATGAATGATCTAAATCACATACCATCGGGTTCTGTACTGAGTGCTGGATAGATGAAACTGTGCTTCCAATTTAGACAGCTGAGTGCTAATTATTTCCTCTTGTTCCTTACCATTGGATGAAATGACTTACTCTGCTTCTGATCTATACGCAGAAATCCTGCTGCTGCTGCTGTTAGAGACCGCCGCAGGAGCAGGAGCTGAACAATGGCAGTGCTGGAGACTAGTCTGTATTGAGAGTAACATGGGTTTAGAAATCTGGAGTCGGTAACATGGGCTTCATTGGAACAGTGTGTTTTAATTTGCGACACGCACAGCCTCGACTGCTCAGATTTGGATAAGTTTCTTTCCTGCTTTTTATTACATTTGATCTTTTAGTTTCTATCGATACATTTCAAATTGCAGTTTCTTTATATAGAAGGGTCTTAAGGAAAATGATGAGGGTAGAATATTCACTGAGATATGTACCTTTTTTTTGTGTGTTTGAGGAGGCGTGGTTCTGCTTAAACGACTCGGTAGAGAACTTTGCTGCTTCAATCTCATACGTACACTGCTTTTGTGAATCTACACTCACCTTGCGGTTTCGTACTCCGCTCGCCCCACCCACGCCCGTCATCTTCAAATGATTGATGAGCCTTGGTTGACCACGCCTCACTCCATTAGACTCTTCGCTGCTTTGACTTGACTCCCTTTGGCTGCGAAGATGCCTCGTGGTTTCTCGTCCTTTCGCCTCGCCCCTCCTGTCGTGGTCGTCTTCAAACGATTGAGTCTTGCTTGGATGCTTCCAGTGCTCGACTCTCTCCGGCTGTGAGTGCGCCTCTTCATGGAAACTTCTAAATGGCGTTTTGTCTTTTGAAGTATATGGGTCGAGGAGCTGCTCAAGGGCATGCTGGTATTCAATCTTTTCTTTTTCAAAATTCAAAATACCAAGTCCTGTTTGTTTGCCACGAAAAAAGAAGAAGAGTTCATCTAATTTTAGTTAACAGTAATTATTCATTAGAGATGTGGCTGTCAATGGGCCAGGCCTGGGGTTGGCTTCGGCCCATATTTTGAACTATTCAGGCCAGGCCTATTCAAAAATTTGATTTTGCCAGGCCCGAGCCTGTCCCATTGAAAGCCCTAGTTACAGATTTTTGTAAGGATTTAAAATGATCTTTGATAACCCGTAATTTATATAAGCCACGATCTCTGTTCTATAATTAAATTAGATGAAACCATTTTTTGTAAAAGTGGCAACCAAACAGGTTCCAAGGGATTATTTGGGTTACATTTTAAAAAATAAACTTCTTTTTCTGTTTTAAAAATTTTCACAGAGATATTACATCCGCAACCACTGCATATGCTCACTCATTTTACTTTTGGTAATACTGTAGTACAGATTTGTACCATTCTATTACCAGAATGAAAAAAGAGGGATCGTTTTCTTATCTTTTTAAACTTCTTCTGCGAGCCATACTAATTGGTGTATACACCCCACCCTTTCTACTTTCAGTAATACAATGGTATGGACTTACATAATATTCTAGTACAGCAAAGTAAGAGGGGTGACTTAAAAAGGAGAAAAGAGGTTAAATCAATGTGGATTTGGAGATTGGGTTTTATCTTTTATTTGAAATTTTGGACACAACATCCTCCCTTTTGGCCCAAAGACATATAACATGCTCCCTCATGCCGTTTCCAAATATGGTAAAAAACCACCTTGCTGCTTTTGATTTTTTGGACGGAAAAACTAATTAGGTTAGCAAAATCGTTTTAGAAAATGAATACATCTGCTCCATGAAATCTCCAAAACCCTAATCCTAACCTCATGTAAGGGTAAGGTTCGGATTAGGTTGTTATTTGTCTAAAGAGAAAAAAAAGAAGGGTGCCATATGTCAAAGCCCCTTTCTATTTCACCAACTAGCTTCACCGTCTCTTCGGTCTTTAAGATGAAAGGAGTGTAAAAACTGTCATGGAAGGGTGACTCAGCAACTTCTGTGTTTTGCTGCATTGCTGATTTCATAAAGAGAGGAAGCCATGGTTCTGTTTGAATAAATGGGGAAGAAGAATCTCAGCATATGCATGGAAGCTTTGGTTTACAGCATGTTATCGGCCCGTACAACCCAGTCTTCTGTACTACGACATGAGTCATTGCGCTGTGCCGGTGGTCATGAGCACGCCTCCTACTGCAACATGGATGAGAGGGGGCTTTCTTGACAGCTCCACCATGTGTTCTCATGTGAAAGGAACTTTTACAGTGGGAACTACCATCCGTGGTATTATTTATATGGTTCTTAAAAGACATGAAATTCGTTCACCAGGGCATTGAGAATGGCCCTTTTCGGTAAACCCATGTTTCAGTGATCCAGTCTCATCTTCTTCTGGATTTCTCCTACCAAGGGTGAGCTGTTTAGCAAAAATCCATTGGTCCCAGTCACTGTGGTTGAGCTGTTGGTCCAGGTTTGACACGAACAACCCACTGTTTTATATGGTTGCGGTTTCCTGTTGGAGAAGGTTTTGTTCACTGGTCATGGTTGGTCACTGAAAGGTGGGGTCTCATGTTCAATCGTTGCTGCTCGTTTTCCTTGCCAGGCCATTGCAGTGTTGCTCATTGGAGATTTAGATTTTTAGACAAAAATCCGTTGTAGACAGCAGCAGCTTAAAACTCAATTTGAGAATGAAGTCATATGGAGGAGAATACTGTCTCCTTGATGCTGATGCACTCTTTTCTCAACTAGATGTTGGTGCATTTTTCCCTGCTTCTGCATTGTAACCATACATGGCCCACCGCTTGTAGCGCTTTTCAATCATGCTATAATCAGTAATCTTGTGTGGTGCTGTATTCGTCGAAGTCCCGTGATTTTTTATTTTTTATTTTTGGGTTCTTTTCATGGTAAATCATTTCCTTGAATCAGCTAAGGCGTGCTGGTGGTCGCTTGTCCTACAGACTCTGGATTGATCATTTGCTGTTACACTTATCTCATTTTTGCTGTTAGACCAGGAATAAATCTTAAGTGGCCACATGATGGAAGATCTAAACGCTCCCCCTTCATTACAGTTGTGCATGTGTCTTGCCCGAGCATTGGCATGGTTTCTGTCTGGCTAGTGTACCGAGCAAATCTCTTCTCCACGTTATAGAATTTTAGCACTCATGTTGACGGAAAAGGGGTTCCCTTGCAACTTCAATCGGATCTTTTTGGACACACTCAAAATGGGATTTCTGGAAAAGGGGGTTTTGGAATGGGCTTTTTTGACACATTGCCAATGATCATTTTGTCGAATAGGAGACGGCCAAACGTGCAACCTGCATTTGGATCAAAATGGTGTTATGGCCCCAAAAGCTCCTTTGGCGAGTGAGTCCAAATAGGCTAAGTATGACAATCAAGGGATCTGGTTTTTAAAATCAGCTTCTAGGATTTACCATTCCCATTTGAAGAATGGTTTGTTTTTTGCTTCTGTCAAGTGGGCCCATCATTCAGTAATCTAGGGGAGGGGTACCAGCTTACTGGCCCACCTTGATGTATTTCTTTTTTGTATATCCACGGCGTCCACATGTTTTTTTAAAATCTCATTTTAGGACAAGATCCCAAAATCATAAGATCAAAATCTCAGGTGGACCATACCAATAGAAACAGTGATGAATAACAATTAAAAGCTTTCCGTGGGCCACAATTTTTGGATCAATCTGATATATCTATAATTCTTTCATCCAGTTTTTCTTGATATTATCAACGGGGTTGGATTTCAAATAAACATTACCAAAACCTGAGATTTGGATACGTAGAAACGGATGGGATGCGTGGATATACAACAAATCATCAAGGTGGGCCCTACGGTAGGGGTGTTACCCGTAATTTAGACGTTTGGTTGTAGTGACACCACCCAATCAGAGATAGGCAACAGATGGCTAGTGGGGAGCAACCTAGCGATTGTGTGGGTTTGGGAAACGGATTGGCTACTCCCACTGACACCAGCCCCGGAGCTGGTTGTCGGTGCTCTGTGGGCCCACCATGATGTATGTGTTTCATCCATTCCGTCCATCTATTTTTCTAGACCAATTTATGCTAATACACAAAAAATGAGGTATATCCCAGTCTCAAGTGGAACACATTACAGGAAACGGTGTTTAATGAACTTCGACCGTTAAAAACTTTTTGGTAGCCATAAAAGTATTGGATCAAGTTGATCTTTGTTTTCTCCCTTCATCTGGGTCTTTATGACCTAATCAACGGATTGGATGTCAAATAAACAGTACAGAGGGCCTTAGGAGGATTTAAATGATGGATATCCAATCACTATTGTTTTTCTGTGGTGTGATCCACTTGAGATTTATATCCCTCTCATTTTTGAAATAAAAACATAAAATGATATTTAAAAATGGATGAACTGAATGGATGAAACATATACATCATGATGGGGCCCACAGAGCACCGACCACCAGCTCCGGGGCTGGTGTCAGGGGGAGTAGCCAATCCATTTCCGTGGGTTTGCTCGTTGTGACGCGTTGCAAATCCTCTGCTTATTTTTTTATTTATTTATTTATTGTCCGCATCCCTTTGCTCGTTGTGACGCGTTGCGAGTCCTCTGCTTTTCTTTCTTTATTTATTTATTGTCCGCATCCCTTTGCTCGTTGTGACACGTTGCAAGTCCTTTGCTTTTCTTTATTTATTTATTTTTTGTCCGCACCCCTTTTGGTTTAAAAAACGAAGGCGGACGATTGGGATTTTGGTGGGGTCCACCACTTTGATTGAGGAGAAGAAATATGGGATCGCACTGAGCACTTGGGATAGTGCTTTTATTGCACATCTCCTTCAGAAATGCGTTTCCACAGTTCCTACTCCGATTTGGCACCAGCTTCCCTTACTAGTTACAAATATCTCGCAGATATTTAAAAATCTCGCGATTACTTCCTAAATATCATATATGTTTATAGTGTCGTGAGATTTTGAAAATATCTCCAGATTTTTAAGCAGGAAGCGGATTGAGTAAACTCTGTGAGGTCCACCATGAATTATGTATCTGATCCGCTCCTTCCATCAATTTTATCAGATAATTTTAGGCCTGAGCCCGAAAATGAAGTATATAGAACGTTCAAATGGACCACATCACAGAAACAGTTGAATTGAACATCTACGGATGAAAAATTCTTAGGGTCCACAGAAGTTTTGAATCAAGCTTATATTTGTGTTTTTCCTTCATTGATGTCTTTATGATCTTATAAATAGGTTGGATGAGAAATAAACATCACTGTGGGGCCTAGAAAGGTTTCAACTGTGAAAATCATTATCCCAACTGTTTCTTGTGGTGTGATCCACTTGATCTTTGGATATGCTTCAATTTTGAGCTCAACCCCTTAAATTAGATGGAAAAACGGATGTACGGCGTGGATAGACCAAATACATTCGAGGTGGGCCCAACTGAGTTTACTCAGTAGGATAAGAGCCCACTGAGTTACTCAGTACGCAATCCGAGTTCTCTAAGTAGCAATCTTCCCAGATTGTGACACCGACTATCCATTCTACTGGCCCATTTTAGGGCATGAGCCAAGTATTGAAGGGTATCTAAAACTCTAGTAGACCACATCAGAGAAAAAAAGTGGGAATTGAATACCTACCATTGAAAACTTCTTGGGACCACAAGTTTTAGATCAAGCTGATATTTGTGTTTTACTTTCATCCATGGCTATTTGACCTTGTGAACCAGTTGGATGACAAATAAACATAACTGAGCCCTAGGAAGGTTTAAACAATGGATGTGGTTATCCCATTGTTTCATGTGGTGTGGCCCACTTCATTTTTGGGCTCATGCATTAAAATTATTTGAAAAAATAAATAGACAATGTAGATAAGATATATACTTGAGTTGAAGGTGATTCCCACTGAGTTTATTTAGTATAGTCTACTAATAAATTCTATGAGTCTTCCCACGGTGATGTATGTGTCTTATACACACTATCCATCTATTTTTGAATTATTTTATGGCACGACCCCAAAATTACAACATATCCCAAGCTCAAGTGAACCACATCACAAGCAACATTCAAAATCGAATTACTATAAAAACAAAACAAAAACAAAAAAAATTCTTTTAGAGACTACGCAAGCTTTGGACCAAGTTGTTTTTTGTGTTTTCTTTTTACACATCTGTTTTACCATCTAACAACGCATGCTTTGCATCAAGTTGTTTTTTTGTGTTTTCGTTTTACACATATCTGTTTTACCTTCTAAAACATGTTAGACGACAAGTAAACATAATCTTGAGTCATATTAAGGTTTCGACGGTGGACATTATTATGTCCATCGATTCCTGTGGTGTGGTCCACTTGAGCTTTGGATATACTTCAATTTTAGAATCATGCCCTTACATGATCTAAAACTTTGAATTATTTATTTATTTTCTACTATAAATAATTTTAGACATTTACTTTGCGTGACATTTTCCCGATAAAATCCTAGAAAGCGGCTTGGCATAGACTTTCAATATCAATCATTGCATATTCAGTCAAATTTCATCTTGATATGAGATACTCTGGCGGAACATAATGCTCCATACTCTTTCACAGGGAAAAGGTTGACGTTGAATGCATGTAACTCAAATTAAATCAACTGGTGGGACCCACCGTAGATGGGTCATTGGCTCATTACCCTGGAACCAGACTTAGTAGAAGATCCTCACCTCAGATTAACAGAAATTTCATTGTTCACTCTGGACCGTTGAATTGCCTATTTTAACCTCATTTAGTGTCTACCAATGTGCCAATCCGATCACACCTTCAGTTGATTTTTGGGTGCAACCTTTTTCTGTAGTGGGGTCCAATTTCTTTGTGCACGAGCATGGTGCATCATACTCTGGCAGAATATGGAACTCTTTATCCTGTAAATAGATAAAGTGCTCTTCTCCGAGTTAAAAGGGTAGCGGATTGCGTCCTGCCTCCTCCTCTACGTTAATTGGTCCAGTCAGGGCTCTGTGGGCCCCACCATAATGTATGTATTTTATCCACGCCGTCTATCCATTTTGAAACATAATTTTTATGTATAATCTCAAAAACGAGGCAGATCCAAATCTCAAGTGGACCACACTGTAGGAATTAAACGCCTACCATTACAAAGTTCTTAAGGAGCCGCATAAGTATTGAATCAAGCTTATATTTGTGTTTTCCCTTCATGACCTTGCCAACAGATTGGATGGAAAATAAACATCATGGTGGGCCTTAAAAAGGTTTCAACGGTGGATATCATTATTACCATTACTTCATGTGGTGTAGTCCACATGAGACTTAAATCTGTCTTATTTTTGGGATCATATCCTCAAATGATCTACAAAAAATGGATAAACCGTGGATAAAACAAACTCACGCATATAACTCCCGTCTGGACCGCTTACCGTCCAGGCTGGGGGCAGGGGTCCAGGTAAGGCTGTCAACGGGTCTGGCTTGGGTTCTTCTCCTTTCAGATTTTGAGCTGTTTAGGGCTGGCACAAATTAAAATTTTAATTTTGACAGGCCTGACCCAGGCTCATTTACAGCACTCAGTCCGTAAGAGTCGGGATCCGGATTCGTCAGCGTTAAAGCCGCGTGTTTGGTCCGTTGAATTAAATGGCATTGAATTGTATTAAATGGTATTGATATCGGTATTGCACAATTGCATGTATGGAAATAAAATGGTATTTTAGCCATCTAATTCCATATTTGGGATAAAATTCTTGCCATAGGAAAAATCCTATTTGGTGGGCCATGATATTGTAATTAATGGACCAAATTCACAATAGATGTCATTCACTTATGCACACATCTAACTGGACTGGGATTAGCTAATGACAGGTTGAGTAGCTAGACTCGATATTGAAGTGATGTTTATAAGTTAAAACATACATTAAAAAAGGGAAAACACAAATAACAGCTTCATCAAAAACTTTACGTTTGTGGCCCTTATAAGTATTTAATGGTGGGCATCACTCTTTCCCCTGTTTTCTATGGTGGGGTCCACACGAGATTTGGATTTTTATTTTTATTTTTCGGGTTAGCTTGTTAGTACACACCCATGTCAGTACACACACTCCATGTTAGCCACCCCCATTAGGGATCGATACCAAGACCTCTAGTGCTGAAATGAGGTATCTCCACTCAGTCTGCTAGTTGAGCTATAGATCTGGGTGTACAAGAGATTTGGATCCGACTCATTCTTTGGGTTATGCCCTTAAAATGATCGCTCCAAATGATTGGACAGTGCAGATACTAAACATACATCATGGTGGACTTACCAAACTTAGTGATGTCACTTCGGTAGCGAGTTAACATACCAGTAGCTAAGCCACCCAGTTACAATTCCATGGACCAAATACAATTCCCTCCCATCTAATCTCAACCTTTCTCATCCTTTCCCAATGCTCAAATGGAATTTGCAGAGGACCACAGGCAATTCCATCCCATCTAATACCCCATGAACGAGGCAAGCTTCAGAAAGCTTTTAGAATGGAAGTTATAATTTGAAACGAGGCAAGCTTCGGAAAGCTTTTAGAATGGAAGTTATTTGATACTCCGGCAGCGTATGATGCTTTATACGCATGCGCTCGTAACACACGTGACATACATTGTCAGAGTCCCAGAGTCAGATTGTTCGGATTCACAGTTCTTTGTTGAAATGCGACCCTTCGCTCTATTTTTCATTCTTAACCGTCCAAATAAATATCCACCAATCCCACCGTCAGCGTTATTTTTGAAAAACAATACAACTAAACTGGGAGAATAATTTTAGACGGTTTAACTTGAATTTTTCCAATTAATTTCTAAATGCACGTGTATCAACCGTCACACTCTGCCAGAGTATCAAAGTTTTTCCTATTAAAAAAAAGGCCCATTAAAGAAGGGTTTTGATGAATACGAAGAAAGTATTGCAGAGACGGGAAATCCATCACAAGATACGTTGGGGAAGTTACTTATTTTTCTCACGTGAGTCTGACTAGACCACCATCGTTCTTTATTCTAGTGGGTTCTCCCCTACTTATAAATACATGCCAATCTAGACCGTCCAAATCGAGGGCCATTTAGGATGGTAGTGGTATGAAAGGATCAGGACAGTCCAATGGATCTTCAAGCTTTGTTCTTTAAGGAACGGGCTCGGGCCTAGCCTTGTAGGCCATTGGGGCTGTAAAATCTGACTGGGCTGGGCCAATCGGATATAGCCAACAAGATGGACCGTTCGGATTATCCAAAAAAATGCTATAAATGTGGGATGCTCGATGGGTGATTCGCTCTTGGGCCATCTCAGTGAACTTGGACTTCTGTTGGTAGTACGGAACCAGTTGAAAAAAAGTGGGTCCCACTATTTATAGCAATTTACATGAGAACTACATGAATCCGTGTTCCGGAGGTGTATCATACCGGAGATTAATGCAAAAGACTCGAGTCAACAGTAGTGGGAGATGTCTTTTTTTTAAGGGAATTTTCCATATGATCGCCTGCCTTTTCCGCTAGGGACCAAAAACCTCCTGCTTTAAAATATTTAGCGAAAACTGCCCATAATTTTTACTGTTGTACATAAAACCACTAGCTATTGGTTTTAACTGTACAAATGGTATCCTTTAATTTGATAATGACAAAACTACCATCACTTTGCCATCACCTTACCGCATCTGCAATCTCCCTTTGTTATACTACGGTGAATTCACTAACACGCTACCCAACCCGACCGTACATGGGGCCTACCTTGTTTATGAGAAATCCACGCAGTTCATATGTTTTTCCAGCTCACTTTAAGTTCGGATTAAAAAAAGAAGCATATTCAAATCACAAACTGGGCCCTCGATGGCCTCTGGAATTTTCAATGGTGGTGCTCATTCCCCAGCGTTTATTGTCAATTAGGCCACTGGAGCCTTTTTTTTTTTTTTTTTTTTTTTTTAAACTCCCCCTCCCTTCACTCATGCTGTAGTGGGATTTCACCACCTATGGGTACTCGAACCCTTACCAGGTGTTGAAACTCCTGAGAGTCTGCCACTCAGGTAAGAGTAAGGACCATTGGCCTTATTTTTGGGCCCAATCCATAAAATGACATGGAAAAACAAATAGCACATCATATATTTCAACAAAAGTCATTCAATTCCCAATGTTTCATGTTAGTTTGGCCAGCTTGTGCTCATGATAAGTTTCTTTTTTCTTTTTTTTGCATGCGCTAAGATGAGATTGTAAAACAGATGGAGAGTGTATTTGTTACAAACATCATTATGGCCCACCAATGATCTAACAACTCTCAAACCTATCCCCATACGTGCGACCCACTTTTATATTATTAGAAATTCATCCCGTCTATCTATTTTCTCAACTCATTTTAGGTTATGGGTCTAAAACTAAAGCAAATCAAAAGCTAAAAATGGTGCTAGGATGGTCAGAAGATGTTTCCATGTTGGCCCTTCCATCTCACTCTTTCCTGTCATATAGCCCACCAGAGCTTCATATTGTTTTCATTTTTCAGTTCATGTCATAAAATGATTTGGAAAAAACAGATGGACGGTTAGACTTGGGAAAAACATAACGTGGCTCTATGAATGTGTAAGGGTGAGTATTTAATTCCCACCTTTTCATATTCGTTTGTCCCACTTGAGATTTAGATCAACAGAATTTTTAGGCTTATGCCGTAAAATGAGGCAGTAAAACAGATGGACGGAGTGGATTTGTCATAATCATCATGGTGGGCTCCAACTAAGTTAAGGAAAGAATATCCTCTAGACTTAAATGTCCACCAAACCTCTCGAGTCTAACAATGAATATCATTGATTGCTGTGCCAACCCAATTCCCACCATGCGTGGGGTCACGATTGATGGTTTTTGTAAATCCACCCAATCCATCTATTTTTCCAAGTCATTTTAAGCCATGAACTCAAAATTGGAAAAGAAAATAAGCCTTGCTTGGCCTCAAGATATCTCAACAACACCAGTCAATCTCACCTTTTTCTGCCGTGTGGCTTACTTTATATTAAGGTCTACTGCCCCACCTAGGACGGTGCGGCCTTTACTGTGGGGTGCACCTTGATGTATATATTCTATATAGACGCTGTCCATCCATTTGTCCACATCATTTGAGAGCATTATATAAAAAAAATGAAGTCGATTTAATTCTTCTTCTTCCTTTTTTTTTTTATTTTTTTCTTGTTTGGTTGCTTGTTAGTTAGTACACCCCACCATCAGTTGACACTTCACTATTAACTACCTCACTAGAGAATGCTACCAAGACCTTAATGCTAAAATGAGGTATCTTTCACTCAGTCTACCACAGGTCTTAGTACCGATTCCCAAGTGGGGGTGGCTAACAGTGGTAGACTGAGTGAAGGAGACCTCATTTCAACACCGAGGTCTTGGTATCGATTCCCAAGTGAGTGTGGCTAATAGTGGTAGATTGATCGAAGGATACCTCATTTTAACACTAAGGGCCTGTTTGGCCAGGCGGATTGGAAGGGATTGGATGGTATTGGAAGGGATTGGAAGTTAAATCCCAGGATTAGCCAGGCGTGCCAAACAGGGTGATCTGATTCCGGGATATAGCAATCCCATGGATCTTAAGACAATCCACTGACAATACCATCATTACTTTTAAATCCCATCCAATCCACCCCAATCTGTTCAAATTTGCCTGGGACGTGGTTGGTTTGAGGGATTGGAAGGGAGGGGAAGGTTTAATCGCAGGTTGGCTGGCATGCCAAAAAGGCTCGATATAGCAATCCCATGGATCTTGCACCAATCCACTGACACAGCCATCATTACCTTGGAATTCATGCCATCCACCATAATACCATTCAATCCCTTCCAATCCATCCGGCCAAACGGGCCCTAAGGTCTTGGTACCAATTCCCTGGTGGGGGTGGCTACCAGTGAAGTGTGAACTGACAGTGAGTGTACTAACAGGCTAAGGGAAAAAAAGAAGAAGGTATCTTTCACTCTGTCTACCACTTGAGTTATGGATTAGGGTATTGATTTAGCGCCTTGTTATTAAAAACTTCCTAAGATCTACTGTAATGTTTTCATGATGTATATTTTCCGTCCAACCTGTTGATCAGATCATATAAACCTTGATGAATTAAAGAACTGTTCTGATGAGCTGTACTTATCTTCATGCAGGGACGTTCATGTGCAACTCACCTATCCTCACGTGCCAATGATAGGCTAAAAACATTGGTGGAGTACATCACTGTCATTTGGAAACGGTTAGCTGAAACATTAATATCTACGGTCAACCAAGGGTAAAATGGACTTTTATGTATCATTATTGTACTCGGATGCAAAGTCAGGCGGACCAATGGAAAAATCACCTTTTTTTTTTTCTAACCCCCTATTTTTGCTGGGAAATCAATATACCTACCATAGCTTCTCGCTGCTACCTGTACCACCGTAAGCTACGGTAGTACCGAGCAGGAGGGTCCACGTGACACTTGCATTAAATCCAATGCGTCCATTGGATGCACCACCTAATATTACTACCAGCATCCTAAAATTATTTTGATCCATGAATCAGGTGGGCCACACCACAGGAACAAGATGTGATGAAATTTCCTCCCTTAATTTGTGGAGGGCCCACCATGTTCTGTATGCGAGATCCAGTCCTTTCAGACGCTTCATTCAGTTAGGTAAGAAAAATCAAGCTGTTTTGAAATTCAGGTGTGTGTCCCTTTGTAAATCAAGGGTGGGTGTCCCCTATCGCATTTTCCCTGCATTTTACCCACTCGAGTGTTGGAACCCGTTGATTTTTTGCACTTGCCGGTATTATGAGATGACCCATCCGATGAACGGTTCGATGACCTTCATAAATCACGTGGGCCCCACATTTGTCCACTCATACAACTAGATTGCACCCCTACTTATGTGTTAGGCTGTTTTTTTTTTCTTCGTTGGGCTTGGTCCACTTTCATCATTTTTAGGGTTTTATTATTTAAATAAAGCAGTGGGATAATAAGCTCCCTTGAACACATTGTAATGGAAAAGACTAAAATGCACTTCACCTTCATGACATACCTCACTTGACCGATGCAATTTTCATACATCCTTTTTTGTCATTTTCTTTTACATGGAGAGCATTTTTGTCATTTTCTAATAAATTCTAAACTATGAAATGGAAAAAGAAATGACTTTACATATTAGTAAATGGGATGGTGTTTAAAAATATCACCAAATATTATTTGGTATTTATAATATCAGAAACCATAGGGGATATTTATAAAGATGAGAAACGGTCATGGTAATGGAAATGACTAAAATGCCCTCCACCTTCATAATGTACCACAAGGATGGCTAAGAGCTTTTACATGTCCTTTTCTTTTACGGTGAGGCATTTATCATTTCCTAACAAATTCTAAACCATGGAACGAAAATGATATGAGTTTACGGATTAGCACATAGGAAGGTGTTTTAAAATATTATCATATGTTACTAAGTATTTATAATATAAAAAACTATATGGATGCTTATATATGAGAAACCTTTATTATAGTGAAAATGACTAAAATGCCCTTCACCTTCATCATGTACCCCACATGACGGATGGCTGAGAACTTTCACACGTCCTTTTCTTTTACAATGAGGGCATTTTTGTCATTTCTTAACAAATTTTAAACCATAAAAAAGAGTAGAAGTTCACAAATTAGCACATGGGAAGGTATTTAAAAATATCACCAAATATTAATGAGTATTTCTAATATCAGAAACTATATGGGATATTTATAAATATGAGGAACCGTCAAATGAAAAGGGCTAAAATGCCCTCCACCTCCATGAAGTACCCCACTTGATGGATGACTGAGAACTTTCACACATCCTTTTACAATGAGGGCATTTTTATCATTTCCTAACAAATTTTAAATCATGAAACCAAAAAGATACAAGTTTACATATTAACATATGGGAAAGTGTTTAAAAATATCACCCAAAATTACTAGGTATTTATAATATCAGAAACTATAGGGGATTTTTATAAATATGAGAAACAATCATTGTAGTCATCTACCCCGCCTGATGGATGGCTGAGAACTTTC
Source organism: Magnolia sinica (assembly GCF_029962835.1). Taxonomy (NCBI): domain Eukaryota; kingdom Viridiplantae; phylum Streptophyta; class Magnoliopsida; order Magnoliales; family Magnoliaceae; genus Magnolia; species Magnolia sinica. Next base: position 80,069,582 of record NC_080582.1, read on the forward strand.
ACACATCCTTATCTTTTAAGGTGAGGGCATTTTTGTTATTTCCTAACAAATTCTAAACCATAGAAAATGATATGAGTTCACGCATTACACATGAAAGGTGTTTAAAAATGTCACTGAACGTTAGTAAGTATGAAGAGTTGAACACGACAAGTAAATATAATTATATTTATTACAAATACTTGTACACAATAAGGGTATGCTTTACAACACTCACAAACTATCACTCTTGAATGACAACTCTCACATATAAGGAAAAATTCTTTTGAACTTTTAATACTTGGACACATTTCTTTCACTCTTAAACTCACTCTTTTTTATTTATATGTGTGTATATAATGAGAAACTTCCTATAGGGCTATGGAAGATTTTAGAATCAACACATCTTTAAAGAGTTCTAGAAGCTTCCAAATATCCTATAAGGTTCTATTATATTCCGGAACATTCTAAGAGAATTCAGAAGGTTTTAACATAGTCCGGAATATTCTGAAAGAGTCAAGAAAACTCTATCAAACTCTAAAAGTTTTCGAAAGATTCTAGAAAATTATAGAATTTTTCAGAAATGTCTGAAAGTTTACGGAAGACTCCGGAATATTCAAGAGAGGTGGTGATGACATTTAACAGGGTTGGGATTCTCCTGACGTGCGGCCTTGGTCATCATGCCAAGTTGCTTTCTGAATTCGGTGAACTTAGCATTGCTAAATCCTTTCGTGAGTATGTTTGCAACTTGGTCGTCGGTCTTTACATGACTCATCTCGATTTCTCCTTGAAGTACCTTCTCTCTCACGAAGTGATAGTGTACCTCCACATGCTTGGTCCTGACATGAAACACTGGATTCTCAGCCAAGCAGATTACTGATTGATTGTTGCAGCACAATATCATTGGATAATCATCTGGTTGATGAAGATCCCTCATTAACTGTATAAGCCATGTGCTTTCTTGTGCTGCCATTGCCATTGCTCTGTATTCAGCATCCGTAGTTGATAAAGATACTGTAGGTTGTCTCTTGCTACACCAAGAGATTGCTTCTGAGCCAAGGTTGAATACGTATCTAGTAGTTGATCATTGTGTGTCATGATCACCACCATAGTCATCGCAGTACCTAACTATCTTGCATGCTCCACCTTTCTTGTACAATAAACCAAGGTTTACCCTTCATATACCTCAGTATTCGACGTACTGCTTCAAGATGCGGCTTCTTTGGTATTTGCATGAACCGGCTAACCACACCAACTGCGTAAGCTATATCTTGTCGCGATAATGTAATGTAGATTAAACTACCAATTATTTGTCGGTACATGGTTACATCTTCCAAGTCTTTTCCTTCTTTCAAACATAGCCTGGCGTTAACCTTTATAGGTGTGGCAATTGGCTTGCATTCGAGCATCCCATATTTCTTTAATAGGTCTTTGGTGTACTTCTGCTGACAGAGGAATATGCCTTTGTTGTTTCGGTCAATCTCCAGCCCAAGAAAATGCTTTAGTTCTCCAAGTTCCTTCATTTGGAATCGCACGGACAAGTTCTCTCTTGTCCTTTCAATCTCACCATCATCATCTCCAGTGATGATCAAGTCATCCACGTACACTAGCACTATTGCTAGTTTACCTTCTTAGATTTTTACAAAGATACTGGAGTCCGCAGGTGCCACCGAGAACCCGCTTTACACTAGGTATTCTCCTATCTTGCCGTACCATGCCCTCGGTGCTTGTTTAAGCCCATAGAAGGCCTTCTTTAGTTTACAGACATAATCCTGATGCCTTTTACTCTGGAAACCACTTGGGTGCTCCATGTAAATATCTCGATCAATTTCTCAATGTAGAAAGACATTCTTCACATCCATTTGCCACATCTTTCAAGATTTGCTCGCTGCAAGTGCTAGTAGTACTCGCACCATTGTAATTTTTGCTACTGGGCTAAAAGTCTCATCATAGTCCAACCCATATTTTTGTGAGAATCCTCTAGCCACTAGTTGAGCTTTGTACCTTTCTATTGATCCATCGGGGCGAGTCTTGATTTTGTACACCCATTTGCATGATATCGGCTTCACATCCTTGGGTTTTAGAACTAGTTTTCAAATCTGATTTTGGTTCAATGCCTTAATCTCTTCTTCCATCGCCTTCTGCCATTCTATGTCTCGGGATGCTTCTTCAAATGTCGTTGGCTCTTTCACGGTCTCTTCTTTTGCTAAGGCAGCATCCACGTATCTTGGGTTAGGCTTTCCCTGTCTAGTCATCCTCCTAAGTGGTGGGTTGTCTACCGCAACCTCCTGTTGACTCGGGCAAAGATCTTCTGGACTACTTTGATGTACTTCAGTTTGCCATGAACTCTTAGATTTATCTGGTGTTCCAGACAGATTAGGCACTTGCTCACCATCTCCTGCTGTAGGCGTCAACTCCTTAGTTGAACTAGGAGATTCTTCTCCTTCCCTTGTCTCCCCTATCTTCTTATGCAGTTCATCTTCTAAGTCTTGAGAGTTTGGCAACTCCTCCTTCAGTGGCGACCACCATGATGAGGCTTCATCAAAGACAACATTCCTCGATGTGTAGCACCCTGAATCAATGATCCAATCATCATTGTAGTTGATAGCTCCTTGATTGGAAACTGCAGCAATGACTATTTTACCCGTCTTTGTCACTATTGAAGAAACAGCTACTTCGTCAGTGACTATGTTAGACTGCTTGAGTGGTTCATCAAAATCTATATCTTTCTCTGAATAATCTCCTTTGATAGATTCAGACACTGCTAAGGATGCCTGAAAGTCCCAGTCATCTTCACTGTCTTCTTGGTGATTTCTACAAGTCATCAAGTTACCTTCGGCTGATTTTTTCTTGAACCAACAATTTTTTTTAAAGTGACATTTCTTGCCGCAATTGAAACACTCTATATCATACTTTCGAGATACGGAGGATCGTCGTTTATTTGTATTATTGTCAGATTGAACTCCCCCTGTCTGATGACTTCTTCCTTGCTCTTCTCTCTTCTTCGACTTTCCAAAGTTCTGCTGACTTTGTTCGCCCTTTCTGTTCTACTGTCGATGTCCGTCTTTTTTATTATTGCAGTAGAGTGCTTCCTCTTCCTTGTTTATCGACACTCCAGCCATTTATTTGCATAAACTTTCTTAATTGGCTAACAAATTCTTCAACTTTATGAGAGTAACTTGAGTAGGCCAACCTCGTATTGCTGTGATAAAAGCATTATACTCGGGCTTCAACTCGTGTATAATGATCCTCCTCATTCTTTCCTCATGAATATTTGCTTTCGGATCTGATTCTGAAATTTCTCAGTATAAATCTTTTACTCTTGTAAAGTATTCGCTAATCGACTTATCTTCTTGGGTGGTGGACATTAACTCATTCTCCAAATATTGAAGTCGAGCATCATTTGTTTTTGAAAACAATGATGCAAAGGTGTCCCATGCCATCTTGGGTGTGTCGTCATCCTTGATTCGCCTGAGCAACTCATCCTCAATGGTTGACTTGAACACGTACATTGCCTTCCCGGCCTTAATCTTCCACTTTCGGAGTGCTTCAGCATTTTCCTTAGGAGATGGGGTAATCTTATTCCCATTAACAACCTCCCACAAGTCCTGCCCTTCAAGGTAGGACTTAATGTGACTCTTTCAATTTTGATAGTTGTGGTTGTTAAGCCTCATAACTCCGCTCGTTATGTTCACAAGATCCGCCATCGTAACTTGGTGTGATTATCACTCAATTTACCAAGCAAGCTAATAAACTTCACAGTTTTCAAACTATGCACGATCACCTTAGAAAACGGATCTCGACCAAACCTCGCTCTGATACCAAATTGAAGAGTTGAACACGACAAATAAATGTAATTATATTTATTACAAATACTTGTACACAGCAAGGGTATGCTTTACAACGTTTATAAACTATCACTCTTGAATGACAACTCTCACACACAAGGAAAGACTCTTTTGAACTCTTAATACTTGGACACATTTCTTTCACTCTTGAACTTACTCTTTTTTGTTTATATGTGTACATAATGAGAAACTTCCTATATTTTTAGAGGGCTATGAGAAATTCTAAAATCAACACAACTCTAAAGAGTTTTAGAAGCTTACAAATATCTTATAAGGTTCTATTATATTACAGAGTATTCTAAGAGAATCCCGAAGATTCTAGCATAGTTCGGAATATTCCGAAAGAGTCAAGAAAACTCTATCAAACTCTAGAAGTTTCCGAAAATTTTTATAAAATTCTAGAAATTTTCAGAAATGTTTGGAAGTTTCCAAAAGACTCCCGAATATTCAAGAAAAGTGATGATGATATTTAACAAAGTATTTGTAATATCAAAAAATATAAGGGATGTTTAAAAATATGAGAAACCGTTGTTGAAATGAAAAGGACCAAAATGCCCTCCACCTTCGTTGTGTACCCCACTTGACAGATGGCTGATAACTCAGACATTCCTTTCTTTTACTATGAGGGCATTTTTGCCACTTCCTAACAAATTCTAAATCATGGAACCAAAAAGATACAAGTTTACAAATTAGCATACTGGAAAGTGTTTAAAAATAAAACCAAACGTTACTAGTTATTTATAACATCAAAAACTATAAGGGATCTTTATAAATATGAGAAACTATTATTATAGTGAAAATAACTAAAATACCCTCCACCTTCATCATGTACCCCACCTGATAGATAACTGAGAACTTTCACACATCCTTTTCTAATGTGAGGGCATTATTGTTATTTCCTAACAAATTCTAAACCCTAGAAAATGATATGAGTTCACGTATTGCACTAAGACTTTATAATATAAAAAACTATCAGAGATATTTAAAAATACGAGAAATCGTTGATGAAATGAAAATGACGGAAATGCTCCCCACCTTCTCAATGTACCCCACTTGATGGATGGCTGAGAACTTGTACGGTTCATTTTCTTTTACAATGAGGGCATTTTTGTCATTTCCTAACAAAATTTAAACCATGGAAGGAAAAGGACATGAATTCACAAATTAGCACATGGGAGGGTGTTTAAAAATATCACCTAACGTTAATTACTAAGTGTTTATAATATCAAAAACCACAGTGAATATGAAATCATCGTTGGAATTGAAATGACTAAAATGCCCTCCACCTTCACGACATACCCTACCTGACGACTGTTGTAATAGATTAAGGGTATTTTCTGTCATTTCCTAACAAGATCTAAACAGTGGAACGAAAATGATACGATTTCACATGGGAAGGTGTTTAAAAAAAAATCACCGTACGGTATTTATGAGATAAGAAACTAAAGGGTGATATTATAAACAGGAAAAACTGTAGGGGCATTTCATTATAAATCATTGTCTCTGCACGAACGCAGCTTTGTGCGTCTCAATTACAGCGCGCTGGCCGGTAACACGTGCCGGCGTGGAACATGTATTTAAGATGTACAACATTCATCAGAAGGTATCCATCTGTATTTTTCCTGGCCCACCATTAGGATAGTCTGCTACTTGCTTACTAGGTGGGCCATTCTTGTATTTAAAATGGATGGTTGAAGAATATTTACTAAAGGTGCATCTTCAACGGGCAGATATGGCCTTCCAAGTAGAATTAATTTTTTTTCAAATATAATACACACGGAAATATCTGATAAACGGATGTGATCTATCACACGTGTGTCATGTTATCATCTTTTTCTGCGATAGGATTGTATACGTACGCGCGCGACTCGTCCAGTTGGTGTCAACTCCAGTCTCCGCACAAGGAGACTGCATTCTGCATATACGACGTGGCATAAAGAGTTGGATTCGGTGGTAACGCCTTCAGTACCAAGCTCGGTACTGGCCTATGCTGGAAAAGCTCTGCGGGCCGCACCATGATGTATGTATATGTCTTATCCACGCCGTGCATTCAATTTTTCATATCATTAAATTGAATTAGACCAAAAACGAGGTAAATAAAAATATCAGGTGGACCACACCACAAGAAACGGTGGTAGTTGAACGACCACCACTAAAAACTTCCTAAGGGTCTCTGTAATATTTATTTTCCACCCAACCCGTTGATTAGGTAAGAATGACCGTACTCGGTTCGACTCAGCTCTCCATCGACAGAAAATAGTTTCGATTGAATCCCCACCATTGAAAACTTCATGGGGCCAGCAGAATGTTTATTTTCCATCCAACCCGTTGATAAGGTAAAAAATACCTGGATGAAGAGACCACACAAATATCATATTGATACAAAAATTTTGTGGCCCACGAGAAGTTTTTAATGATCGATTACCAATGTTTCCTGTATTATGGTCCACCTTAGATTTTTATCTGCTTCATTTTTTGGATCACACCCTAAAATGAGTTTTAAATCGGATGGACGGCGTAGATATAAGGAAAATGCATCAAGGTGGGCCCCACGGTCAGGGATCCTACCCACCTCGGTGGCCACCTCCTTTCCGCTTGCTTTGCATTCAACAGAGAGTGTCATTTTGTCCTTTGACGGCAGAATTTTTAAGATTCCCACACGCAATCCTACACGCAGTCCACACGTTCCAAAATAGCACGAATATGAAATCCAATCCATGCATCATGTCAGGCCCACACTGAATTCGCAAATCCAGTCCAATAACTATAATTTTATCCACACATGCGTGAAATAAAGACACGGTCTATTAAAAGTCACAAGTCGTTTCAGACCGTCCATTCATTTCAATCATATCTTCCTTACCAGTGAATTGACCATATTCATCTCTCCTTCAGATTAACTAAGCGGCCCCATCATATAAACGGATCAGATTCTCGTTCTATAAACACATGATAAATTGGCACGTGTGGTCGCGTGTAGGGATTGCAAAAACATCTACACGCAAGGAGTCAGCCGACCGCGAGATTCGCGTGGAAAGCATAAACTCCAAAGAAGTGTGTACATCTCCAATGCATAGGACACAGATCCAAACCTTAGCTATTGTCTGCTGTCCCGAATCCAGATGCAAAAAAAATCAGATTCTGAACTCCTCACAGAAATCATAAAATTCAAACATCTGTTGTATCAAGACAAAATCAGATTTGGATGAAAACCAAACATCCATTCCAAGTCTGTTAAGCTTCTACATTCTTTGAATTTCCACTCATTAGTATGGAATTCAAGACAGAGAAGCTTGTAAGGTAACCACCCAACTTCTCGGTTTTTTTTTTGGCTCTCTTTTCTCTGAAAATCTTCCCTAGAAATGTTCAAATGCGAAATACTGGATCATGGTTTTTTTTCCTTTTTCCTTTTTTCGATCGAGCCATTTGTAACTGTCGAGTTTGAATTATTGATATTTGGGTTTTGTTATGTGTTGGAGTTTCAAGTGATTGTTGAATTTGAGTGCTAGATTCTGGGTGTGTTTGGATGCATTATCTATTCCAAGTCCCATAACTATTTTAGTGCTTTGAATTGCCACTAATTAGTATGGAAATCTAGACAGAGAAGCTCATAAGGTAACCGGGTCCTTCTCTTGCTCCGGTGGTAGACTCTTTGGAGTTTCAACACCTGGTCAGGGGTTCGAGTACCCATAGGTGGTGAAATCCCACTACAGCGTGAGTGTGTGCGTGTGTAGAAAAAAAAAAAAAAAAGCTCATAAGGTAACCACCCAACTTCTGGTTTTTTTTTTTTTTTTTTGGATCTCTTTTCTCTGAAAATCTTTCCTAGAAATGTTCAAATGTGAATTCTGGATCATGTTTTTTTGGTTTTTTTTGTCTGTTGATTGAGTTGTTTGTAACTGTCGAATTTGAATTATTGATATTTGGGTTTTGTATTGTGTTGGAGTCTCAAGTGATCGTTGAATTTGAGTGCTAGATTGTGGGCGCGTTTGGATGCATTATCTATTCCAAGTTTATTAACTATTTCAGTGCTTTGAATTTTCACTAATTAGAATGGAATTCTAGACAGAGAAGCTCATAAGTTAACCACCCAACTTCTGGTTTTTCTTTTTTTGATCTCTTTTCTCTGAAAATCTTTCCTAGAAATGTTCAAATGTGAATTCTGGATCATGTTTTTTTTTTTTGTCGATTGAGTTGTTTGTAACTGTCGAATTTGAATTATTGATATTTGGGTTTTTTTTTTTTGTGTTGGAGTCTCAAGTTATCGGTGAATTTGAGTGCTAGATTATGGGCACGTTTGGATGCATTATCTATTCCAAGTTTATTAACTATTTCAGTGCTTTGAATTTCCACTAATTAGTAGGGAATTCTAGACAGAGAAGCTCATAAGTTAACCACCCAACTTCTGGTTTTTCTTTTTTTGATCTCTTTTCTCCGAAAATCTTTCCTAGAAATGTTCAAATGTGAATTCTGGATCATGTTTTTTTTTTTTGGTCTCTTTTCTCTGAAAATATTTCCTAGAAATGTTCAAATGTGAATTCTGGATCATTTTTATTTATTTTTTGGTCGATTGAGTTGTTTGTAACTGTCGAATTTGAATTATTGATATTTGGGTTTTGTTTTGTGTTGGAGTCTCAAGTGATCGTTGAATTTGAGTGCTAGATTTTGGGCGCATTCAGATGCATTATCTATTCCAAGTTTGTTAACTATTTTAGTGCTTTATATTTCCACTATAGCTCATAAGTTAACCACACAACTTCTGTTTTTTTTCTTCAATTGAGCCATTTGTAACCGTCAAATTTGAATTATCAATATTTGGGTTTTGTTATTTGTTGGAGTTTTAAGTGATTGTTGAATTTGAGTGCTAGATTGTGGGCGTGTTTGGATGCATTACCTATTCCAAGTCTATTAACAATTTTAGTGCTTTGAATTTCCACTAATTTGTATGGAATTCTAGACAGAGAAGCTCGTAAGGTAACCACCAACCTTCCAGTTTTTTCGCTCTCTCTTCTCAGAAAATATTTCTTAGAAATGTTCAAATTCAAGTCATGGATCATGGGTTTGTTTTGGATTGAGTCATTTGTAACCGTAGAATTTGAATTCTCGACTCTGGGTTTTGTTTTGGACTGGAGTATTAATTGATCATCAAATTTGAATGGTAGATCATGGGCATGTTTGGATGCATTATCAAATCGAATTGCAGTGAAGTGAATGCAACCAAACTGCTATTCCGAGACTAGGCTCAAATTGCAATTACATTGCTTTCAATGGTTTGTTTGGATCGAGTCATTTTTAACCATCAGATTTGAATTCTTGATATATTGGTTTTATTTGGATATTATCGACGCATTTGGATGCATTATCCAATCAAAGTGCAGTTATTAGTTTCATGAAGCGGAAACAACCAAAGTGCAATTACATTACTTTCAGGTTGGAATTGAAAGGAACACGATTGTGATTTGAGAGCTACTGACTCTTCATGAATGCTGGGGATTGTCATCTTAGACTCAAAAGTCCTCATTTTAATTCACTTGTGCATCCAAACATAGCCTATGGTTGATTTTTGTATTCGTTTCACCATCAAATTTGATTCTAGATTTTTATTTTTGGATTAAGTCCTTAGTAATTTGAATTCTAATTCTATACTATATTATTATTATTATTATTGGATTCTTAGTTATATAGTTGAATTTGAAATCTGTATTGTGCGTTTGATTTGGGTTGAATTCAAATTCTAGATTATGGATGTGTTTGGATGCTCAATTGAACTGAATTCCAATCCATTTTATTATTATGGAAGAATAAACTGGGGATTACACCATTTTAGTTAATGATAATGACCAAACCACAATTGGAATTCCCCGTTTTGAGTTGGACCAAGGTTGATGGTAATTGCAATTTGTGGTTTGGCACCTCAAAACTCATGGTGTGAAATTATAGCTTCCAAATATGGTCTCAAGGCTCTAGGGTGGGAGACTAAGGATTCTTTTCATTATCGGGCTTCTTATTTGTGGTGGGTCATTGTTGATCTCAAAGGACAATTTTGGGAATGAGTGTCTTTTTCCCTTGGAGATGGTTCAAGAATCAACTTTCTGGAGGATGATTAGTGTGGGGACAGCTCGTTATATAACCTCTATCCTTCCTTGGTGTGCTTGGTGAGCTCTGATGGGTTGAAAGTAGTGAAGTGTGTTGATTATAGTGACTCTTCATTCATTTGGACTCCTCCATGTAGGAGGCCGCTCTTGGACAGTGAAACCGAGGACTTGTTATCTCTCTTAGGCTGTCTTCATTTCATGGTCCGTCCAAAGGGTGAGGACTCCATGGTGTGGACTATGCAGAGTTCTGGAAGATTCTCTGTCAGATCCTTCAACAATATGCTTTGGCCGGAGCCTTCGTACCCTTGCGGGACTTTTACCTATCAATTTTGGTTCCAAGGTGCTCTCCCCGAAGTGGCTGCTTTCACTTGGCTTGTGGGAAGGAAGAAGGTGTTGACGATTGATAATCTCCAAAAGCGAGCCATGGTCATTCCGAATATGTGTTGCCTTTGCATGAGAGATTCAGAATCAATCGACCACCTGTTCTTGACCTGCCCGTTATCTACCAAGATTTGGGAGCATTTTCTGTCCAAATTTCAGATGGTGTGGGTAATGCCACAATCTGTTTCGACCCTCCTTTGGGCTTGGCAAAGTGGAGGTGTGGTAAAGAAGGTGCGGACAATTTAGAACCTTCTTTTGCCGGCAATCTGCTGGGTAATTTGGGGCGAGCGTAATGTACGTCGTTTCCGGGATCTTGTGTGTTCTCTCGACGCTACGCTGTTATCTATTAAAGTCAATGTTCTTGAATGGGCTTCTATCTTGAAAGTTGATTTAGTTTTTGTTAAGTTGCTTGTTGGGCTGTAAATTGCTAGTTGCCCTCTTTCCATTGTATTCTTTCCCTGCTTGTTTGTAACTGGGTCTTTAATAAAATTTCCATTAATCCTCAAAAAAAACATTTCTCTTATTCTTCATTTAAGTGAAGTGCAATTCAACTCAACTGAGCATCCAAACACGGCTTATGGATTTGTTTCTGATTGAATTCTCAGCATTTCTTGAATTCGAATTCTTGATTATGGTTCTTGTTTTGGATTGGATTCTCAGGTTCTACCCAGATAGGAAACAACATCCACAATTGGAAAAACCTGCTGGTTCACAGCATGTGAGAAAGCCATCACACTCGTACAACATTCCCTCTCCTTTGCTGAGAAACCCTGATAGCGATGGTAGAATCTTCGGTACATCAAAGTTCAACAAGTCTAAGATCTTCCCAAAAGACCATGAGCCATGGCGGAAGCGGATACTCGATCCAGGAAGCGAGCTAGTTTTGAAATGGAACCGGGTTTTTCTTATCTCCTGTTTGGTTGCGCTTTTCATCGACCCCTTGTATTTATACTTGCCTTTGGTTGGGCGGTCCGCGTGTATGAAGATGGACTTGAATTTGAGCATTGCAGTTACATGTTTCCGGATAGTCACTGATTTGTTCTATCTGTCAAACATGTTCTTGAAATTCCGGTTGGCATATGTGGCCCCCTGCTCGCGGGTGTTTGGGAGGGGAGAGCTTGTTATGGATTCTAAGAAGATTGCTTCGAGGTATTTACGGTCGGATTTCTTCATTGACTTGTTTGCAATGCTGCCTCTTCCACAGGTAATTTCTAGGGTTTTATTCAAGAAAGAAACCTTTCATATTCAAATTCAAAATAACATCTGGATCTGCCTAAATCCTGATTTGGGTGGATGCCCAAACATGGCCTTATTTCATAATGGAAATCATAACAAGTTGTTGATGCTCCGAATTTGAGTTCATGTCAGCATTTCGAATAAACTGGTGTGAACTGACTGCTCACGAATCTTTGTGCAGATTCTCATTTGGTTCATCATACCCGCGCTTAGAAACTCCCAAGATTATACCAATAACGCGATTGCTCTGATTGTTCTGTTGCAATACATTCCAAGATTATATCTAATTTTTCCGTTAAGTTCTCGAATAATCAAAGCTAATGGTGTTGTCACAAAGACTGCTTGGGCGGGAGCTGCCTATAATCTGCTACTTTACATGTTAGCTAGCCATGTATGTAATTTTCCATTTCATTGGATATTTGAACTACTCACGCGGAAATTGATTACTGTGTTTATATGATTCCCTGATAATCTTTTGAGTATAGGTCTTGGGAGCATCATGGTATTTGCTGTCTATTGAACGACAAACTACATGCTGGAAATCCGAGTGCCAAAAGGAAATTGAGTTTCCAAATGGAACAAAATGTGATTTTGATTTCTTTGACTGTGACACTTTGAATAAGCCCAACCGCATGAATTGGGCAAACAACACGCAAGTGTTCCTGAACTGTAATCCTGGTAATAACATCGATTTCAAGTTCGGCATATTTGCAGACGCATTGACTAAGAACATTGTCTCCTCGAAGTTCATTGACAAATACTTCTATTGTCTGTGGTGGGGTTTGCGGAACTTAAGGTAGATTTCATGAACAATGAGAGCTCATTATGTGTGCATGTCTTCCTTTAAGGCGCGTTTGGATGCTCAATTGAAATGAACTGTGGTTCTTTCAATTCATTACAGATGAACATTTCAAGTGGTATTGCTATTCTGTGTGTTTGAATTTGGACTCCAGATGATAGTGGGATTTGGGGGCTAGTACCTTGTTGAGCATGAAAGGGGACACTCTTTATTGAATTGAATTATTACAATCCAAGTCCATTGAACATCCAAACACACCCTTTATATCGTTCATTCAAATCCGTTAACCATCTATTTTGCTCGTTTGTTTTCTCAGCTCGTATGGGCAAAGCCCGTCAACTAGCACATTCATTGGAGAGACATTGTTCGCCATACTCATTGCCATTGTGGGTCTGATTTTATTTGCTCATCTGATTGGAAACATGCAGGTATTTAGCATTGCTTCTTTATTAATTCCCTCTTGATTTTCAAATGATTATCCAGCTAAACAAAATTTAGAAGGGAAAAAGCTTTATCTTTGAAATGTGAATCTTGGATGTAAACTGTATTAGAAAAGCATTAGATTGAAGATATATTGATTCTCTTTCAATTTATCCACGGGTTCCTCACCCCCGTAAATAGAACAGTTGTGATGATATGGAGAAACTCTGCTCTGGGTGTTGTTACAGAGGGGTAGGGTGTCTTCCATTATGTTCATGGTTTGTTACTTTAGTTTGCTATGATCTACAAAGTGTGAAATGGTTTAGCGTGTGTGTTTGGATGCTCAATGAAATTGAATCGTGATAAATCATTTCAATAAAGAGGCATGACCAAAGTGGAGTGGCACCACTTTGATTAATAATGATAACCAAACACCCTTAACTGCGATTCAATGTGTTTCAAGCTTGACATGAAATGATCAAATGCTAATTGGGGGATAGTTCCTCCAAAGCCAATGGAGTGGAGTTAGTTCCACATTGGCCATTTCCTCTTTATTATTATTATTATTTTTTTTGGGGTAATTGCAATTCATTTTGATTGAGCATCCAAACAACACCCTTCATGCTTAAGTATGAAGCTGTTAAACGGCTTTCTGGTTTTACCTCTTCTCATCACCTCCAAGAAATCTCTTCATTAAAGGTGATGATGTTAATATGAAAAGAGTGGTGAACAAGTTGTCCGACGGCTCCAAGGAAAAAGGGGTTTGGATCCTTTTAATGATTTTTCATTGGAAATATGCATGTTATGTTGGAGATTGATGTCTTCGCATCAGCATTTCGATGATATTATACATAATTTTATGTATTTGATATGATAAATTGAGAGTATTTTTCTGCAAGCTTCATACTTAAGGCCGTGTTTGGATGCCTGAGTGAATTGAATTGTGAAAATTCAGCTTAATCGATATGGAATGACAAGAAACAGAAAGTTTTCTTGTATACGGAAAGAGGAACCTGCCTATCGTAATGGCGATTTTCGAGAGACACTAGAACTGCAAAGGAAATTTCAATACCTCATTGACCATTTTAATACATTGATCTCTTCTAGAAACGCATTTCACCCCCTCATCGGCCGATGTTGTGCACGTGGGGCCCACTCCATTATGCCAATGAAAAGTATTAACTGATGCTGTGAGCTTGGTGCCCACACAGTACTGCTGCAGTTCTTGTCATCATTGTGTTAATCATTGGGAAGTTCTATCAATTTTTTTTTTCCTTTCTAAAATTTAACAAAAGATATAGTAAACCTGATTAAAATTTATTATACTAGGCCAAGTCACCGTGCTGACTTGTTTGAGCCTTGACTCATCAGTGTACCGAGCCAAGTACGAGTTCCTGGTTTACGAACAACGATATATAGTGATGAACTAAAAAGAAATTACTATTGGCTATTTCAACCTTTCTAGATTAGTGATTTCAGTTCAATTCCTTACTGGATCCAAACGCACCCTAAAACTTCCACAATATATTATGCATCGTCGATATTTCTAGTGCAAACAGTAATGAGTATGCTTCTTGTGTCATCAAATACAGTAGAAATTCACCTTTGTATCAACTAGTGTTGGGGATCAGCTATTTTCTGTTCTTTTTAAAACAATTTTTTTTTTTCCATACATACGAAGTAAATTTCTCGCTATCTCGTGTTTGATTCGGGTTAGGCGCATTTGTTCCGTAGCATACTTGAACATTTTCTTGATTTTTCTTGTTTTGTGTAGACCTACTTGCAATCCATCACCGTGAGGCTAGAAGAATGGAGGCTTAAGCGAAGGGACACCGAAGAGTGGATGAAACACCGCCAGCTGCCCCAAAATTTGCGGGAGCGTGTCCGGCGGTTCGTTCAATACAAGTGGCTTGCGACAAGAGGAGTAGATGAAGAATCTATCCTGCGTGCCTTACCTACCGATCTCCGTCGAGATATCCAACGGCATCTATGCTTGGATCTTGTTCGACGTGTATGCATTTTCCCCAATCTATTATCTAGTTGTCTAAATTCTAAAAGCACTGCTATAGTTGTCTAAATTCTAAAAGCACTGCTAATAAATTGCGTTTGGAAGCACGCTTAAATGGGCATTTTGTGCAGTTTTTGCTCTTTTGATATGGGTCTTGTTGACAAATGCAGAAAGCGCATTTGGCATTTAGGCAGAATGTATTTGTTTTCCATCGAACCGGCCTAAAACGATAGGCAATCATGTTTTGTGTGGTAAAAGAAAAACGCACAATGACCACAATGGAAATTCTATCCAATCGTAATTTGGTTTCCCAAACACCAACAACTTTTAGCCCTGGATTTGTAGATATGATTCTTTCAAGTCCAACATGAAAGGAAGGCAATTGCAATCTGAAGCCCAAACACCCACTATGGTTAATTCTGCTTTATTAGACCCAGAATTGCAATTTGATTTGACAGTACATCCAAACACACCCTTAGTTACTAATCCGCTTACATTGTCCAAATTTCAGGTTCCTTTCTTCTCACAGATGGATGATCTGCTTCTCGACGCCATATGCGAGCGCTTAGTATCGTCCTTAAGCACCGAAGGCACCTTCATTGTTCGAGAGGGTGACCCAATAACGGAAATGCTCTTTATCATCCGAGGGCGATTAGAGAGTTCTACTACTAATGGGGGTCGAACCGGCTTCTTCAATTCAATTACTCTCCGGCCAGGTGATTTCTGCGGCGAGGAGCTTCTCGCATGGGCATTGCTTCCAAGGTCCTCTCTCAACCTACCATCTTCAACTAGGACAGTAAGAGCCCTTGTTGAAGTGGAAGCTTTTGCATTACGAGCGGAAGATCTCAAGTATGTCGCGAATCAGTTCAGACGTCTACACAGCAAGAAGCTGCAGCACACGTTCCGTTTTTACTCCCACCATTGGCGTACATGGGCCGCTTGTTTCATACAGGCAGCATGGAGACGGTTCAAGAGAAGACAGTCGGCGAAGGATCTGACCCTGCAGGAGTCGTTCTTTTTCATGCTGGATGAGAGTGAGGGTGACGGAACTGCGGTGCAGGAGGAAGAGGACTACGACAGTGAGCCAGACAGTCCTACTCAGGCCAGACAGAATATCGGGGTGAGTATATTGGAGTCGAGGTTCGCCGCAAGCATGAGGAGAGGAGCTCAGAAGATCAAAGGCATGGAAATGTCTAAATTACAGAAACCAGATGAGCCAGACTTCTCCGCCGAGGCTGATGACGATTAGCAGCCTGGCCACTGGTAGTGTATGATATCATCAATGCGGAATGCTACTGCTGTGAGCATCAAGACATCTCTATTTACATGGGCACTGGTTATAAGGTCCATATCCCAGAATGCAAGGGGATTGACTATAGTTGCTAACAGATCAGTGGCCTAAAAAAGGGACAATTGCTCAAACAGACCAACAGTCTTCATTCAATGGGCAAAATCACAAAAGATACAACAATATCAGTGTAACGTTTGGCCTATGGGCCACCATTTTTGTGGCCCATTAATCAGCAGTTCTGATCATTATACATGTTTTCCATGTGTGGGGAAGACAGGACAGTAGCTATGAAGATTTTAATCTCTAAGCAAGAAAGCTGAATGGGTTTGTTGAGATTATGAATTTGCAGGCAACGTATTGGTTTTTTTAGGTGCCTATCTGATCTATCTACCTGAATGCATTACTGCTAAGACATGAATGGGGTGGCCTAGCAGAAGCTGCTTCATCCATGCATTTGAAAGATGGGAGTACTTGAGTAAGGCCTACCTATCAATTAATAAGAACATGACTAACTGTTTATTCGTCAGGAGATGCTTACCATGAAAGGGGTGGCCCTCTGATTGAAGGCCTTCAAACAAACGGTTCACATGTCAATGGATGAATAGTCTACATTTGGAGGGGAAAAGTTCATTGATTGGATGGTCAGGATTTCCCAATTAATGAGATTTTGAGCCATGACTCATCTGAGTTAAGGCCCCATCAGGCTTAATGGAAATTAATCACATGATTAATTCAAAGGTGGATCGGACCACAAAAATCACAAGGGAAGCATGATCATAGCCACTGATTGGAGATGCCTAATGATTTAAATGGGCACTTGAGAAACGTCCAACCATGCAAGGATCCACCTTCAACTATAAAAAATCCTCATTAATAGCTAAGATAACCCACTTAGGGCGTTTGGATCTTAAGTTACTTAAGATATGCTACTTATCCCTCAAGTAGTTTATCTTAGTTTCTACTTATTAAGCAGTAATAAGTATGTTTGATGAACAACATACTTATCAGCTTCTTCTCTCTTTTGTTCTCTTCAACAACTTATGAAAGGTAGAAAAGCTAAAAAAAATTAGTTGAAGTGATTAACTTTAAGTAAAAAAAGTTATTTATAACTAATCATAAACCGAACTTACTTATCTGAAATAAGTTACTTCTCTACTATTGCAAGTAGAAAAGTAACTTATTTGGTGGTATCCAAATGGGCCCTAAGTATGAACTTTGGCGTACAAACTATCCATGGTAGGGTCGGTGTTTTAAATAGCTACGCTATGTAGCATGTAGCTTACGGTACGTAGTGTAGTTTAGCCTTAACACCACATAACTCATGAAAATATCTTAAGTTGTGTGTAGATTATACTACATGATAATTTGCATATGCTAAGGGCCTGTTTGGTTTTCTAATTACAACGATAATTGGCTAAAAATGGGTAATAATTACTTACCTTATAATTGTGCGGTGACATCACTTACACTTGACTGCAATGATTCCATTGTAACATTGTTTGTTTTACCGGGAATCACCATAAAAATGGGCCTTTTAATATGTAAAAAAGTAATAATTAAAATTTCTTTTACCCGTGTGTATTTTTTGTACTATAATTATCTTTTAACCAAACACTCTAAAAAGATAAAGATGGCTCATTTACTTTGAATTACACTAGAAATTAAAGAATCAAACAGGCCCTAACCACTACAAATACTATAGTACGTGTTACCTTGCTCACATTACAAGTTATTTTTCATTACAACATTTAAATTAATTAATACTTTTAATGATTTGATCAAACACCCTGAAAAGATAATGATGGCTCATTTACTTTGAATTACACTAGAAATTGAAGAATCAAACAAGCCCCAACCACTACAAATACTATAGTACGTGTTCCCTAGCTCACATTACAAGTTATTTTTCATCATGACATTTAAATTATTTAATACTTTTAATGATTATATATATATATATATATATATATATATATATATATATATATATATATATATATATATATATATATATATATATATATGGGAAAAGGTACTATGCGCTCGACCTCACGAGTCCGTCCCATGAGGTCGAGCTGTGTGGGCCCCACCGTGATGCGTTTCGAACATCTACCCCATCAGTCAGATGCACCATTCCATCGTGGGCCTAGGTCTCAAAAATCAAGTCAATCCGTGACTTTTGTGGGCCACACCACATACAGAAGTGGGGAGGGGCCGTGCACCATTAAAACATTCATAATCATTTTTTGGGCCCACCGAGATGTGGTTTGCAAATCCAGCCCATCCGTTATGTGTGTCCCACTTGGATGAGGGTTCAGACCAAGTTTCAGCAGCATTCAAAACTCAAGTGGGCCCCACCAAGTGCTTTTATATGTTTTAACGGTGTCTTCACATGATTTTAGATGGTATGGCCCACCTGAGTTCCGTATACGGCTGATTTTTGGGATATCCCATAATTTAGAGGGGACCCATCAAATGCACGGTGTTGATGGTCGACACGCATCACGGTGGGGCCCACACAGCTCGACCTCACGGGAGCTTATCGTGAGGTCGAGCACATAGTACCTTTTCCATATATATATATATATATATATATATTCAATAGAAGCTTAAATTTTCAATGCTTTGAGGGTCTATTTAGTTTTCCAATTAGAGTGTTAAATGGACGTAAATTGATAATGATTATTTACTCTTGTAATTTTGTGGTGACATCACTTACGTTAGATTGCAAAGATGATTTTGCTACATTGATTGTTTCACAAACAAATCAGGGTAAAGATGGTATTTTTATAATGTGAAAATGTAATAATTACAGTTTACTTCACCTACTTCACAAGTGTATTTGACTCTCGATTTATGAATCATAATTCATGTTTAAACAACAAGAATGATAATGATAGCTTATTTACTTTGCATTTCATAGGAAATTAGAAAACCAAGCAAACCATTAGTAAAAATAATATAAGTAATAGAATTAAATCACTTTCATTGCTCTTTCTTTACCTTTTTAACCAATCACTGCCCTTTCCTATTACTTTAGGTTGTATTTGGTAATAGCAAATATCATGAAATTTTGTTAAATTTCAAATTAATTAGTCTAATTTGGTGTAGAATATCATGAAATTGGTGCTACTAAGCACAACCTTAATTAAAAATCTAGAAATAGCATATAGCATAGCTTACGCCTCACACTTTAGAGGGGTGAAGTTACACTACACGCTATTCGTTATTTACAACACTGGGTAGAATAAAATAGCTGGACAGTCTGGATGTCTTACACATGTCATGTGTATGGAAATCAAGTGCCTGCTTAGATAGTTCTTTTTTTTTTTTTTTTTTAAAAAAAAAAAATTATTTTTTTTTAAAAATAAAATCTCCACTGCTTAGATAGTTTACCATTGGATGCTTCTCAACATTGATGTTTCATGAAAATCATCAATGTCGTTGTTATGAGTGTGTTGGACATCTAAAAACATGGATTACTCAGATGGATCAAATTACAGTGATTGGATAATAGGTGGGCCGCCCATAAATTTTCAATACCCTTCATCATTGGGACCTGGACATGCTTACAATGTTATGTACACAGCATGCAATGTCAAAGATACAGATTCTGTTGATCATGAGAACATTACAATCCGCAGCTGCACAGCTTACTGCTACTTGGGTGTACAGAAGAAGAAAATGGCTTGCTGCATCAAATGAATACAAATGACATAGCGAGCCTATGTCAGGTACTCAGAGAGACTCACAACCGCCTGATCACTCAGTTTTCAAGGGCCATACTGGTCAATAATCAATATCATAGAACTCTATGTTCTTGTACTTTTGGGATATGATTTCTGCTTGAACTTTCCTTGCCGTGTCGGTTGCGCACCCAACAAGAATGAGAACGGATGTGCCAGCAAATCCACGAAATGCAGTCAGGTGTGTGATCTGTTCGACCACGGCAGGACCGGCAGCCAACACTGCCAAGAAGGCAGAACCCAGAACAGATATCCGACTAAGAACCTGTGTTCAACCAAAACCAATTCCACTAGATGAGGAATGGGAAAACCACAAGATTATGTGTATATATCAGTATGTGACAATAAGCCAATCCGGTTGCAATTTGATGCTGCTAGTTTGCTTGGTGATGGATGACACTGTCATCTTCCTGTTTGGAAGTCCGCCAAAATCAAGATTGGTTCCACTTTTTCAGCAGAGAATCCTCGATTTGGAGCGGAGCAGGCAGTGGGAACCTGTTTAGGTGGGCCCCTATTTCCCTGCCATTTCTTGCTCCCAATTTTGATTCGGGTGGGAACCTGTTTAGGTGGGCCCCATACAAGTACGCTAAAATTCGGTAAACTTCCTTTTTGGCTTCTTAATTCACTTCCGTTAGATACAATGATCTGTTTTGTGTTTGAGGGGAAGTAAAGGAGAGAATAATGCAAATGTTTTCATTTTCTCATGAAGGGCTAGACTAATACACTGGTTTAGCACTGTTTAAAAAATGGCAGTGCCTCTTCAACCGTACATATGGAATTCCAAATTGCTGACCAAACTGTGGATGGAGTATAACAGAAAATTACACCGACTAGATAATATTAACCATCAGACCTCTCCCTTTGAATTTGAACCACTCACTATTTCACTTTTAACCATCCAGTTGATAGCCACTAAATGCATGGTCAGGATTGCTTGATCAATATGATTTAGAGATATCCTCCATCCACAATGGGACCCACAAATTGGTTGGTCTGGAGGGATGTATATTAATGCCATGTCTGAGGAGGATGAGCCACCATCAATTTTCAGGATGGTGCTAAACTAACACAGGAGTCTAGCACTCAAATGAAATGACTTACTGTTTTAATGAATGCAGCTGTGCTTTTGCCAGGCCGGACGAGTGGGATTGACGCACCTTGGCGTTTCAATTGCTCACTCACATCATCGGGGTCCAATTGTAGAAAAGTATAGTAGTAATTAAAGAAGGCTATTAATAAGATGTTTGTAGGGAGATACAGAGAACCTACAAGAAAAAGAAAATCATGTTATGGGTATATGATAGTTTGGAAATTTTATTTACTAGAAATCACAACTGTAGTGGAATGCTAAGCAAGTGAACATAATACTCAAGCATAACATTCAAAAGAGAAATCCGCCTCATAATGTCTATACATCTGAATAGTTTGCTAGTTTTACCATTCATTGAAGTTTGCAGCAATTGCTAAAATAAACAAAACACTAATCATAAGAGGGGTTCTTAGAATAAAGAGATCAACAACTTGTTTGGATTGGAGGGTGTGTTACTGACTTGTTTGGATTTTGTTATTGGAAAGGATTTGAATTGGAACAGGAGCATTTGGTTTATCCAAAAGAAGCTGACTGAAGAGGAAACACGTTGAATGGGCACCCTTTCTTAATCATTTCTTTTGGTCTCCTGCTTGAAATGAAATTGATAGGCTGTCCCATTTGATTTGTTTGGTGCCACCCAGCACTAATCATGACCAAAACTAGTGATGCAAACCTGCT
This sequence comes from Magnolia sinica, assembly GCF_029962835.1. NCBI lineage: Eukaryota > Viridiplantae > Streptophyta > Magnoliopsida > Magnoliales > Magnoliaceae > Magnolia > Magnolia sinica. The sequence goes on from NC_080582.1 coordinate 80,091,147, forward strand.
CTTCTAAAATAAAAGGGAGAATAATGTAACTTGTCGTATCAACCTGGGAAGTTTCAAGGCATTGTATCGATCCATTTATTTAGTGCATGACCATTCGATCATCCAATGCAAGATCATGGGCAGTCCCATTGCTGATTGACTGATGATCAAGCCAATCCAAGTGTCTTGATTAAAAATCTGGCACATCCAACTGTCTAGATTGAAGATACGGACCATATCAAGCATCCAAATTGAGCTGATGAATGATCAGGAGCCTATCAATGATCCTGTTGAATGATCTGGACACGATTGCCCGATTGACCTATAAGACTCACAAAGCCAATTGAATGGCTAAAATATACTTATTGGTTGATCTGTGGGGTCCAGATGTCCAACCGGATGTCAGTTTTACACTTTAAATACAAGTGTATAGAGTTTTGGGAGGGGTTCTATACAGCCCCATACGGTTGGCATGTATAGAGATGTGAGATTCGAACTCTTTATTTGGTTTTCTTTAGTGTATCTCCTATTTAGTGCAAGTTTGAGACAATTTATAACATTTTTATATGTGAGACAATAGGGTTTAAGTATTCCATAGAAAAAAGCGTTTAAGCATTGGTTTCTTTAGGGGTCATTTGGCAATTGGCACCATGGACTTGGGGGGATTTGAGGGGATTTCAAATCCCCTGGTTGTTTGGCACCATAAAGTACCTGGGGGTTTCAAATCCACTCAAAGAGGGGGTTTGAAATCCTTGGTGAGAGCTTCAATTACATCTAAAATGTTTCCAAGAGTTGCATGTGTAATATGTGTGTCACTGGGCTATTAAACTATTGGGCACATGGCCCACTAATGATATCCCCAAACAACTAGACTATCAATTGCGTCACTATAATTACTTTAATATGATGATCAGCGCCGTCCAAACATTATCCATGCAAATCAATGGTTAAAAATCGTTTGTTAGTCACTCAGACATGATCCTATGCTTGTGACCCATCCGATACCTAGAATTTCACCATTTTCGAGCAAAGTATATATTTCAATGGGCTTATTACAACCATTGTGTCAAACATTACATACATTCACTAATTAGAGATATTAAAGTTGATTTAGTAATTAAATTCAAACCCCTGTAAATATACCATGCATAGCTACTTTTGGATTAGAGTTGATTCCCAATCCAAGGTGCCAAACACAATAGGAGGATTTCAAATCCAGGGGGTTCCAAATCCATGCTCCCAAACGGGCCCTTAGTTTTACGAAGGATTTGTAAGAAATAGCCATACCTGTGGATGAGATAAACATGATTCATTTTATTTTATTTTTTCTTTTTGATTGAAAGAAAAAGGGAATTTTACAAAGAATTGCCTATTAATATAGAATTTATATTCTGATGCCTTTTTCAAAAAAGTTTTCAAACAGCTACCACATTAATCGATATTATTATCATTTCACCACCTTCCGTTACACCTTTTTTAATGGCCAGTTGGGTGGGTATGTGAGCAAATGGGTCAGTTGCTTCGGGGGGCCACACAATGATGTTTATGTAAAATCCATCCTGACCACCAGGTAAGTCATCACATGTTAAGCCAAGGGACCAAAAATCAACCCCATCCATGATTCAGGTGGACCACATGATTGGAAATAGTGTACAGGCAACAATCACGCTCCAAAATATTTCCCTTGGTATGGCCCACCTAAATCACGAATTAGCTTGAATTTTAGGCCCTAGGCCTAAAATTTTGTGGCATCTAATGGTTGGAGTGGATTTCATATAATCATCACGTTGGGCTCTGTGAAAATCAAGGGTGGACATCTCTCTCCCAACTGTTTTCATTGGTGTGTCCCACCTGAATCACAAGTCAACTTGATTTTTTCGCTCAAGGCCTAAACTGGGATTATGCATCTCATGGTTGGAGCGGGGCTTACATAAACATCACAGTGGGCCCCGCCAAAAATCATGTACCGGCATCCCTCTCTCCAGATATACAGAGAGTATTCAAAGGAAACTCAATAAAGGTTGTGTTATCTTTCACAAAATGAATAGTAAATAGGAAACTCAGCCTCTATACCATGTATATCCCATCTACCGCACTTCTTTGAGCAAAATATTTGGATGTGGCCAAGCCATATCTGACATGGATAGTTGACCACCATCCCATATTAAAGTCATTTTGTATCTGATGTGGGTACCTTTTTTTTTTGGGTTAGCTTGTTAGTACACA